>NC_056734.1:122062793-122232793 GCF_019279795.1 Protopterus annectens | reverse complement strand
TAAAAATCTAAATAAAATGCACAAACATATAAAAACATGAATTATGATACATCTAAAAGAATGATATTGCTTGTATGCATTTATATGTAAAATTCAGGTACAGTTTTTTTATAGAAAATGTACAGAAAAAATGCATGTCATACTATAAATATTTCTTGTAATTTTATAGTTACCTTTCTAAAGCTTTTAATTTTAATAGACAACTGATAGATGTTTGTTCATTAAGGCCCAGGTGTGTACAGGCATTCAGGTTTAGCTGCCAGTTTAACTCTTTTTTTCAAGTAACAATTACCAAGGGCCTCCCTATATTTTTTCTCTACTTGTTCTATTACCACAAATTTAAAACTATGACTGAGATGTTCCTTACGATGTTTTGCTAAGGCATTTTTATCATTACTATTTCTGATATCATAATAGTGTTCATAAATATGATCCCTGAATCTATGTTCAGTCTTCTCAATGTAGAAACAAGGACACTCCTGGCATAAGGCAGTGTACAGCACCTTCAATGTTTCACAATTATATATTCCACTTATGTGAAAAGTGTTGTCCTTTATTTTAAATGTCTTACACACCAAAACGTATATACAATAAGAACATTTGCCACATTTGTTCATTTTCATGGGTCTGTTTACCTTTTTAGTGTATGTGTTGGAACATTCAGCTATGTTTTTTAAGTTAAGTCCTTTTCTATAAATGATCTGTGGCCTTGTACCTGTTTTTTTCTCATAAGGACTTGTCAACTCCCAAAACAGACAAGTTTTTTTTTTCTATGATGTCCTTAATCATAGTACTATTTGTATTAAAAATGTTGATAAATGAGTTCCTGAATGTGGGTGTAGAATGAGATGAACAATGAATGTTGTTATTACTACTGGCTACTGTGAGTGCCATTTCAGTTTCATGAAGCCTATTACTGGTGCTTGTTTCAAGAGCATCTTCAATCATACTTGTGGCATGAATGTTTGGTCTGTTTTCGGTGTCCAGTATGGGTCTATACAGATTGCTTTGTCTTTTGTTTATGACTTTATATATCAATTTTTGCAGTAAACCCATTTGGGTATTCTCTAGCCAGGAACATGTTTTAATGTTCGCACACTCGTCTAGGAAGTCTTCAAACATGGAAGATCATGGAATTAGTTTGGACTAATTGTCCTTTTACCACTGCCTGCTTTTGTGTCTGTGGGTGGGAACTAGTGTAATTGAGGTAGGTATTAGAATGTGTTGGCTTTCTATATATTCTGGAAATATATTTCCCTGCTGTCACATCCTTCATAAGCCAAATCTCTAAATATGCGATATTGGAATGGTTATACTCATATGTAAATTTTTAAATTTTGGTGGTATTGATGAATTCCATGAACCCCAATATTTTCTTTTTCTTGTCTGTTTCATCCCTGTTGTTTCAACCAATAAAGATGTCATCCAGGTACCGGGTGTATAACTCACATGTTATAAAGTGTTCATAATGTATTAAATATTTTTCTCCCACTGTATCATTATGATTTTAGCAAAGAGGCCCCCACATTCTGACCCCATCACCAACCCTGTGAGCTGTAAGTAGTAGTTATCATTGAATAATAAAATGTTATTTTTCAAAACAATGTCAAGTAAAGCTTCAAAATCATTGATCTCATCATGTGTATCTTCTTTTTTTCAAATAAGTACTCTGTAAACCATGTTAAACCAATATCATGTGAGACTGAAGCATAAAGGTCTTTGACATCTATTGCCAAGAAGGTGCAGTCTATATTGAAGTTCAACTCACTGATTTTCCAAAGTAATTACCATAAATCTTTGCAAATGTATTTTTCTTGCCTTGGCAATGGTTTTAGTTTCTCATCTAGGAATCTAGCAGAAGGGTGGGTAAAGGAGCCTCTAGCAAACACTATAGGTCTCATAGGTGGATTGTGGGTGCTCTTATAGGTTCATAGGTTCATACTAGGCTATCTGCCCTAGGGCATTTATAAGCCTAGCCAGAATGTGTTTGGCTTTCACCACCCATTTTAAATTTATTTTGCTATGCCCTTTTTCGAGGTTAGTATACTGTGCCTCTGTCTAACAGTGACACAGAAGTGATACCCGGGGTAAACCTACGATCTCCCATCCACTCATCAAGATTCCTCTTGAACAGAGTCAATGAGGGACTCTGCCTAACCTGGACTGGGATTTTATTCCAGAGTGAAGGGAGCCTCTGGGTTATGAATCTGTCCCTCCAGCATGTCCTATTTATTTCAGTGCTGAGATTCAAGTCTCTCGAGTGCGTAGCTCGATGGGATTTGGATTTTCTGAGGTGCAGCATGTCCATTAATTCTGGATTGGACATGGCTTTATATGTCAGGCACAGATCGCCTCTGAACAGGCGGTATGCCACTGAGTAGAGCTGGAGTTTCTTTAACCGGGCAGCATATGGCATCTGTTTGAGCCCTTTGATCCTCTCGAGTGCGTAGCTCGATGGGATTTAGATTTTCTGAGGTGCAGCATGTCCATTAATTCTGGATTGGACATGGCTTTATATGTCAGGCACAGATCGCCTCTGAACAGGCGGTATGCCACTGAGTAGAGCTGGAGTTTCTTTAACCGGGCAGCATATGGCATCTGTTTGAGCCCTTTGATCCTCTTGGTGAGGTACTTTTGGGGTCTTTCCAGTTGCTGCAGGTGTCTGGTAAGGTACACCCCAAAAGGGGCATTGTACTCAATTATGGGCCTGATGAGGGATGAGTAAAGAGGCACGATGACCTCCCCTGATCTAGATGTGAATCCTTTCATGATTAGGTGGGCTATATAAAATGTTTTTCTAACCACTTTGGCCACGTGGTTGACAAATGAGAGATTGCTATCAACTTGGGTCCCCAGGTCCCTAATTACTTCTTCTGTACTTAATGGATTACCACCTATGTGGTAATTGGTGGGCACTTTGTTTTTGCCAAAGGGGATGACTATACACTTTTTGGCATTTAGCTTGAGGCCATGGCTCTGGCACCAGTTGTCTGTTTCTATGAGGCCCTTTTGGAGGATGCTTGTGTCGGCTGGAGAGTCGATTATGGCGCCCAGTTTGCAGTCATCTGCGAACTTGGTCAGCCACAGTCCTTCCATGTTGGCCTGTACCTCTGAGAAATATATACCGAACAAGAGAGGTCCCAGGACTGAGCCTTATGGGACACCACTTGTAACTGGTTTGGACTCTGACATGGCTCCAGCAATTCTAACCATGTGGGTTCTGTCCTTGAACCAGTTTGCAATCCATCTAATGACATAGGGGTTTATATTTAAGCTGGTGAGCTTATCTATAATGCCCGAGTGGGGTATTGTATCGAAGGCTTTTGCGAGGTCCAGGTAGGCTGTGTGGACCACCTTCCCCTCGTCAATGGCCTTGGTGACTGTTTCAAAGAAATCAACCAGGTTTAAGAGGCAGGATCTGCCCTTAACAAAGCCAAACTGGGTAGGATCCAGTGACTGTAGGTCCCCAATATCTTTATTTATGAGGTCCATGATGATCCTTTCCATAGCTTTGCAGACGAAGCTAGTCAGGCTTATGGGGCGATAGTTTCCAGGATCCGTTGAGGCACCACCTTTATGGAGAGGGACCACTGTTGCTGTACACCACTCTTTGGGCACATATCCTGTAGTAAGGCTGAGATTGAACAGTAGTTTTATGTTTGGGTTTAGCTCTTCTTGGAGTTCATGTAGGACACAGCCTGGGACACCGTCTGGTCCCATTGATGCTGTGATTTTTGCTTTGGAGAGGGCGGCTCTTACCTGAGCATCTGAGATGTCAGGGGGGCAGCACTCTGCTGGGGTAGATATTTGCCCTTTTGGTGGGGAGGGGGGGGAGAAGTTTGCGCTGAACTTGTCAGCTAGGATGTTGGCAATGTCTGTGGGTTCGGTGTATTTTTTGTCATTTTGGACTAATTCTGGGCATATCTGGGAATTACCACCCAGGTTCCTAACATAACTAAAGAAAGCCTTGTGATTATCCTTAGTGTCCTGTGCAACTTTTCTCTCGAAGCTGGCCTTAGACAATTTTATGAGTGCCCATAGTTTTTTGCTAATACTGATCAGTGATGCCTTCCCTTTTTGGGATTTTGCTGTATCATTTAGTAGCTTCCTCCTTCTATTGTATAGTTTGTTTATGGCTGGGGTCCACTTGACAGGACGTCTGCCTTTGGAGGATTGGTTCTTGGTTTTATTTGGGATCGCATGATCCATGCATTCCTGAAGTTGTTCATAGAATGCATTTATAAAGGATTCTGCAGTCTGGGCCGTATTTTCCACAGGCTCGGGGGCTTTGAAGGATTCCACCTCGGTTTTGAGGAGTGTGAAATTTGCTTTAGAGAAGTTTTTCACTGTGGTTTTCTGGGCAGGGGGTGGGGTCGGGATGTGAATATCCAGTGAGATTAGTTTATGGTCTGATCTTACCAGTGAGGGATACACTTCTGGTCTAGAGCATAGAGTCCCCATGTTGGTGATGATCAGGTCTAGTATGTTTTCCCCTCTTGTGGGAGTGGTAACAAGTTGTTCCATAGCATTTGAGTTTATAAATTCTAGGAACCTTTGGGCTAGGGTGTTGGAGCTAGAGTAATGCTCCCAGTCTATGTTTGGGTAGTTGAAGTCGCCCAATATAATGGTGTTTGGAGAGACCTTCATATTTTCCAGTGTTCTCAGGAAGGCCGAGTGGGGTTCCTGGGTTTGGGAGGGTGGTCTGCAGCAGGCTATAAACTGGAAGGCAGTTTTACCCACTGTTAGTTGCACATGGATAGACTCTGATGCTTCGTGCTTTGCCACCAACCTGGAGGTGTGTATCTTTGATGAATATCGATACTCCCCCTCCTTTTGTGGTTCAGTCCAAGTTTTGGGGCCGAAAAGCATGGTATGAGGTATAACCTGGTAGTGCTGGGGTGCTCTCGGGAGCCCTGAACCAGGTTTCTGTTACTTGCACAGATATCGATGTTCTCCATGCTAAGGAGAGTTTCGAGTGCGTGCATTAAACTTCTGGCGTTGAGTAGCATTACTCTTAGTTTCTTATCCCTTGTGATACCTATGGAGGTGGGTTTGTCTTTTGAGCCTTGCCTAAAAAAGGCACTATGGGGGTAGCAAGAGGCTTTGCCAATATCCGAAAGCCCAGGGGTGACAGGTGCAAGCCGTCCCTAGTGAAGCATCGTGGCTTGTCAAGCATATCATCCCAAGCTGACAGGCATTGGATCCCTTTTGAATGACACCAGTACTTAAGCCAATTGTTGAAATTGATCATCTTGTCTTCATATTGTGGCATCATTCTTGGTGAGGGTAAGATACTACTCAAGGTCAGGGTCATACCGGCCTGGGCTACATGCTCAGAGAGCTCCTCTATGTCTCTTTTCATGTAGTCCAGGGAGGTATGTCTCAGGTCATTCACACCAGCATGGACAATGACTGAGTCATATTTGTACTTGCCTTGGAGTGACCTGAGTGCTTGTGTTATGTGGCAGATCCTAGCGCCCGACAGGCTGCTCACCGTGACCCTCTCCTTGTTCAGCCTGGTGAGCGGGACGTCAGTGTGCCTGACGATAGAGTCACCTATTACAAGTGTATCAGGTGTGTTGTTTAGTCTTAAGGGCTGTGACTGTTTGGCACACTGGCTTTGTGAGATATGTGTTGCACGTGTTTTGTTTTGGGGTAGCGGTTGCTTGGGTGTCTGCTTTGGAGGTCTCTGCTGCTTAGGCAGATCTTTATTTAGAGCCTCCGAGTATGTTTTTGTGTGATTATGTGTTTGGTTTGCTGTTGTGGTAGGTCTATGTGAGACTGGAATTGTAGTGAGTGTGGTTTCCTTCTCCTCCTGACTGGTTATGCCAGTACTGAGTTGAGCCTCCAGTTTGGCTATATGGTTGCATCTCTCACATGTGTTGGAATTTGTTGGGAGGAGGAGAGGGTTGTCTGTGTACATGAGGCAGTTGTAACATTGCCTCAAGATTCTCAGATTCACCGGCTGGACCAGAGAGGAGATTGACAACTGACCTTTGGACATGCTAGAATAATATTGGGAATTCTTTTATAATTGAAAACAAGGGCCAGTGGGGAGTGAGGGTGTAGTGCTTTTAATTTTTAGTGCTGACTTATATAATTGCTTTAGTGAGCAAGTGCCAGGTAACTTAAGTGCAATGTGTTACAGGTAACTTAAATGCAAAAACGACAAACAGTAACTTTCTTTCAAGTGAAACAAGGAAATAACTACAGTAAGCAATGCAGATATCACTAGTGATTCACAGAAGCGCTGAGAAGCTGCGTATTAGGTGGAATTAGCATTCCAGGGAAATAACAAGCAAACAAACAACAAGCATATAAACAAAGCTAGATTCAGCAGGCCTGGATCTAGTCTATGCTACAGCAAACAAGGTGTACCAATTTCAGTAAGATACAGTTCAACTATTCAGGCACTATAAACCTTTAACCAGAAATTCCCAGCTCAGAAGGGCAGAGTCTAGCCTCTTCTCCCACAAGAGTGCAGACAACGAACCTTCTTAATGTAAAATAACTGGCCTGAAGCCCAAGTGCTTAAACCAGAACTAATACACTTTAAGAATAACAGACACTGGGCTCTCAATCAGCAGTTCCCAACTTAGAAGGATGAAAGCTACCTGTCCTGCCACCACAGTGCACGCCACAAACCTTCCTAATGTAAAACAACTGGTCTGAAGCCCAAGTGCTTAATCCAAAAGACTTAGAATGATAGCTACACTTTAATCAAGTTACTACCAAGCAGTAATAAATACAACTGAATACTTTAGAGAATGCCTGGATTAGTGCTCAAGTTACACAAACAAAGCTAGATCCAGCAGGCCCGAATCCAGTCTATGCCACAGCAAACAATGCGCACCAACTTCAGTAAGAAGCAGTTCAGATATGCATGCGCTATAAGCCTTTAACCAGAAATTCCCAGCTCAGAAGGGCAGAGTCCAGCCTCTCCTCCCACAAGAGTGCAGACCACAAACCCTCTTAATGTAAAATAACTGGCCTGAAAGCCCAAGTGCTTAAACCAGAATTAATACACTTTTAGAATAGCAGACACTGAGCCCTCAATCAGCAGTTCCCAACCTAGAAGGATGTAAGCTACCTGTTCTGCCACTACAGTGCAGACCACAAACCCTCTCAGTGCAAAACAACTGGTCCGAAGCCCAAGTGTTTAAACCAAAAGGCTTAGAATGAGTTACACCAAGCAGTAATAAATACAATTGAGTACTTTTAAGATGATGCAAAAGTAAAATAAAGTAGGTAGAAACACAAGTACAGTAAAAGCAGATGAAATTTGTTTTTTTCTGAACAAGTGCTGAGATCAAAGAAACAGATTTGAATTTTGGGTACACCAAAATGTCAAGAATAGTGGGTGTTGCTACTTCAAGATAGTGGAACTCATCCAAACTTACTTGTCTCTGAACAAACATATAATTCAAAACATTCCTAATTCTGTGGTATGCAGTATTCAGTTCATTCAGTGATACCTACTTATTCTGTGGTGTGCAGTATTCAGTTCATTCAGTGATACCTCCTTATTCTGTGGTATGCAGTATTCAGTTCATTCAGTGATACCTCCTTATTCTGTGGTGTGCAGTATTTAGTTCACTCAGTGAGACCTCCTTATTCTGTGATATGCAGTATTCAGTTCATTCAGTGAGACCTCCTTATTTTGTGGTATGCAATATTCAGTTCATTCAGTGTTACCTCCTTATTCTATAGTGCGCAGTATTCAGCTCATTCAGTGAAACCTCCTTATTCTGTGGTGTGCAGTATTTACTTCATTCAGTGAGACCTCCTTATTTTGTGATATGCAGTATTCAGTTCATTCAGTGAGACCTCCTTATTCTGTGGTATACAGTATTTAGTTCATTCAGTGATACCTCCTTATGCTGTGGTATACAGTATTCAGTTCATTCAGTGATACCTCCTTATTCTGTGGGATGCAGTATTCAGTTCATTCAGTGATACCTCCTTATTCTGTGGTATGCAGTATTCAGTTCATTCAGTGATACCTCCTTATTCTATAGTGTGCAGTATTCAGCTCATTCAGTGATACCTCCTTATTCTGTGGGATGCAGTATTCAGTTCATTCAGTGATACCTCCTTATTCTGTGGTATGCAGTATTCAGTTCATTCAGTGATACCTCCTTATTCTATAGTGTGCAGTATTCAGCTCATTCAGTGATACCTCCTTATTCTGTGGGATGCAGTATTCAGTTCATTCAGTGATACCTCCTTATTCTGTGGTATGCAGTATTCAGTTCATTCAGTGATACCTCCTTATGCTGTGGTATACAGTATTCAGTTCATTCAGTGATACCTCCTTATTCTGTGGTATGCAGTATTCAGTTCATTCAGTGATACCTCCTTATTCTATAGTGTGCAGTATTCAGCTCATTCAGTGATACCTCCTTATTCTGTGGGATGCAGTATTCAGTTCATTCGGTGATACCTCCTTATTCTGTGGTATGCAGTATTCAGTTCATTCAGTGATACCTCCTTATTCTATAGTGTGCAGTATTCAGCTCATTCAGTGAAACCTCCTTATTCTGTGATATGCAGTATTCAGTTCATTCAGTGAGACCTCCTTATTTTGTGGTATGCAATATTCAGTTAATTCAGTGATACTTCATTATTCTCTGGTATGCAGTATTCAGCTCAAAACATGATACCTCCTTATTCTGTGGTATGCAGTATTCAGCTCATTCAGTGATACCTCCTTATTCTGTGGTGTGCAATATTCAGCTCATTCAGTGATATCTCCTTATTCTGTGATATGCAGTATTCAGTTCATTCAGTGAGACCTCTTTATTTTGTGGTATGCAATATTCAGTTCATTCAGTGATACCTCCTTATTCTGTGGTAAGCAGTATTCAGTTAATTCAATGATACCTCCTTATTCTGTGGTATGCAGTATTCAGTTCATTCAGTGATACCTCCTTATTCTCTGGTATGCAGTATTCAGTTCATTCATTGATACCTCCTTATGCTGTGGTATACAGTATTCAGTTCATTCAGTGATACCTCCTTATTCTGTGGGATGCAGTATTCAGTTCATTCAGTGATATCTCCTTATTATGTGGCATGCAGTATTCAGCTCAAAAAGTGATACCTCCTTATTCTGTGGTGTGCAATATTCAGCTCATTCAGTGATACCTCCTTATTCTGTGGTATGCAGTATTCAGTTCATTCAGTGATACCTTCTTATTCTGTGGTATGCAGTATTCAATTCATTCAGTGATACCTCCTTATTCTCTGGTATGCAGTATTCAGTTCATTCAGTGATACCTCCTTATGCTGTGGTATGCAGTATTCAGCTCATTCAGTGATACCTCCTTATTCTGTGGTATGCAGTATTCAGTTCATTCAGTGATACCTTCTTATTCTGTGGTATGCAGTATTCAATTCATTCAGTGATACCTCCTTATTCTCTGGTATGCAGTATTCAGTTCATTCAGTGATACCTCCTTATGCTGTGGTATGCAGTATTAATTTCATTCAGTGATACCTCCTTATTCTTTGGGATGCAATATTCAGTTCATTCAGTGATACTTCCTTATTTTGTGGGATGCAGTATTCATTTCATTCAGTGATGCCTCCTTATTTTGTGGGATGCAGTATTCAGTTCATTCAGTGATACCTCCTTATTTTGTGGGATGCAGTATTCATTTCATTCAGTGATACCGTCGTAATGCAATCATTTTCTAGCACATACAACATTCTGTTAGTATAATCACATATTTCCATTATAACAACCCCCCCCCCAAATCAGGTGTCATAATTCTCAAGTTATTGTTCTTTAATTCACTAAGAAGTTGCTTTTCCCATTTGTTTATATTTTCTTTTATTATACCTTTCTTACGTAAAGCATTTTGCAAGTCTAATTCACAGACATGTTCAAAAAGCATCAAAGTTGGGTGGATGGGTGGGTTATATGCACTAGATACCCTTACAGAAAACAAAGTTTTAGAATGTTAGTAAAAAGTATACTGAAGTTTAGTTTTCTTGTAAACGGTTTCAAATCCATTAATACATAAGGCAAATTTGCTCTTTTGTAGGGAACAAATGTCATGCCTTTTGCAAATAAGTCCCCACAAGTGTGGTTAACCATATAACATGAAAAGTTATATATATCAAAATCACTTTTTGTATTAGTTATGACAGAAAATTTTGAAACAGCACATGTTATTGATTCCATCTGTGGTTGCCCCAACTACAGTTGTTCCACCGAGGCTGTCCTCTTTTTGGAAAATATGGGGGGGTTGATTGTCCCATTGGCCATTATTGTTCCTCATTTTCAGTCTCTCTTACTGTCATAATGGTGAATACTCTAAAGGGTCGTTATAGTCAGGAGGTAGTTGTTTGGTTTCATCCACAGTAATTCCACCATTGGTTCTATCCTCAGGATTGACAGATGGATTTGGGTACTCATTACCCTGCTGGTTGAATTTGTTTCCCCAAGACTGAAAGACTGGAAGCAGAGGGTAGGCTGTACAGTGCAAGTAATCCATCTTATACTTTTCCAGTTTGCTGATTTGTCTGTTCTTTATTATCCAAATTTATTAATCTATACTGGAGAAAATTCTGGCATAGTCAAACCTGTATTGGTCAAAATGCAAGTCTTGATTAATGATGTTATCCAGAGACAAAACTTCCACTCTGAGCTCATCGATACATTTAACATTTTACTTGATAAGTAGTTCCATAAACACTATCTCATGTCCATCAAACATTTTAAGTAAATTTTGATGCAAAGAGGAGTTGTTAATTAGTCCTGTCTGGTACCGCCATACTTGTACCCCCCTTAGGAACGCTGTTGAAATTTATGCACTCCTTAAAAAATGCATTTTCTAATTGCATTTTTTTATCTTTAGTAGTTTATAGTCAAATTCAGTGAGTCACTGTACTATATTGACATTTTGAAATTTCTGTGTATGGGTTTTACCAACCTCCCCATTAAGTCTTGTAAGAGGGGTGGGTTATTTGAAAGAAAGCTAAAATGAATGTTCTCACCTGCATAAGGATTTGAAAGATTCAAACCATTTTCATTTTGTATCATGGTGTTTACAGCACCAATAAATTCTAGGAGTTGTGTGCCAGAACCTGCATCACGCCCCCTCCCCTAGTTTGGTGGGGAGCTGATGAAGGTACCGGTTCCAGTACGTTGTAGATTCTCAAGTTTCATGGATCCTGACTTGGGGAATAAAAGTTGTGAACCAGTCAGTCCTCTTGCAGCCATGCCCAAAAACAAACAGAAGGAAACTAGACCTCACATAAACGACTAAGGGAAAAAAGCAGCAAGTTTGCAGAGACACCGACCAATCACAAACTCACAAATGTATATTTCAATTCAGAAAAGTAGAAAAGTAGAAACAGAAACTAGTAAAGATTAGCACTTTCATTTATTCCATAACAGACTTCATCAGATAATGGAGAAACAAAATGACACAGTATAAATTTCCTGGTTAAGGTCACCTGATCATTGTGATGTCACAAGTGGTGCATTCAAAATACATTTAAAGGGACATGACAAAATTTATTGTGCACCCCATTCTAAACACATATAAAACTTCAATACATTTATAAGAATGAATACACAGCTAAAAGTCTAAATAAAATGCACAAAAGTATAAAAACATGAATTATGGTACAATTGTACCAAAAAATCAGGTAGACGTATTATAATAGGGATTAAAGACTGTTACAACATCTGTGATTATTGCATGTTCAATAATAATGCCAGTACTATAGATTGTGTAACTGACAATAAAGATTGTCCTGAAACATATAACAATTGTTGGAGTGCATAGATCACCAAAATCAAGGGCTGATGACCTGGAGGAATTAATACATTTCTTGCATGAAACACAGGATGGAAGAATCATAATGGATGGGGACTTAAATTTATGAAAAACAGACTGGAATAAGATTGCAACGTATATTCAGGAACAACAATTGCTTCAGATTGTAAAAAAAAATCTCATTGGAATGGAACATACTAGACATTGTTTGTGTTCCTAAAGAAATGACTGTTGCTTCATGTGAGTTTTACTATTGTGGATGTGTATTAATTATGGAGTTATAAACATTAATTTCTTGATAGATAATTCTGCCAAACTGAAATTTAAACCAATGCACAGAAGATTAATAACATATGATATGGAATGAAAAACAGTCAATATGTGAAACAAATTGGACTGATATGTTCAGTGGAAAAACTGCAGAAGGAATGAAGAAAGTTTTGAAAGAGAAATAATGTTTGAATACAAAAAAATGTTTAACATCAAGATATAGGCACACAATGTCAGGAGGACAGATTTCCATAAGAACAAGTACTTGGCTTAGGTGAGAGACAAAAAATATATACGAAATGGAAAAGAGGTTGAACTATGACTTTGAAAACTGAAATAAGCTGGATGGACAAATTAAACATAGTGTAAGACAAGATCAAGAAAATAATTGAAGAAAATTAGCTGTTGAGCCTAATAGGAAACCATTTTTATAGATACATAAGATGTGATAGCAGTAAAGGCATACAAACTGATAAACTGTGTGTAGACTCTAAATTTATTCTCAAATATAACAAAGTATGGATATACATTGCAAAGCGGTTTGGTTCTACAAAGAGGGGGAGTGATAAATTGTCCTAGTCACATCCAGGTAACCTCAGATACTGAAATTAGATTATATTGAAAAAGAACTATGTAAACTGGATCCAAACAAAGCACAGGGAGGAGATAGAATTAGTAACAATGATGAGAGAACACTTTGGCATGAATTGACAGTGCCATTATACCTGTTATCTACCATTTAAATATGGAGAGATTCCACATGATTGGAGACATGTATTTGTTAAACTTGTCTTTAAGGGGAAGGGAAGTAGGACAAACCCAAAGTCATACAGGCCCACAAGTTTACTTTCATGTTGTGGAAAAATAATGGAGAAGGCTATATTGGATAAATTATTGTCATAATTGGAATGGTTGGGATTTGAAACCATATATAATCATGCAAATGTTGAGAATAGATCTAGTACCACCTGAAACATGATATTCTATAACAATATAATAACAGCTGCAAATGAAAAATTGTGTTGTGATGTAATGTATATAGACTTAACTTTAGCATTTGACAGAATCATGCACAAAACACTGATCAATAAATTAGAACAGCTAGGTATTGCTGTGCTCTTGATAAGATGGACAGCTGCATGGCTAACAAATAGGATATGACAAGTATCATACAGTAGTTGGACAGGTGAAATTTGAGATTTCAGTCAGGGTGCCCTATAGGGCTCTATCCTAGGCCTATACTTGTTTAGACTGCATCTTTCAGATCTATTTTTTTCATCTGAGGTGTTCGACAGACTGTATGCAGATGACATGAAAATGGCTAAACTGACTACATGTGTTACAGATAGGGCATGTCTTCAAATAACTCGACTAAATTGAATATCTGGGCACAGGTGAATAATATGCTGATAAATAAATAAAAAAACTACGTATATGAGATTTGGGAGATGTAATTTGAAAGGTGATTACTAAATACAACACACAGTGATTGAAATTGTAGTTCCATTTAAAGACCTGGCTACATGAGTAGATCCAGCAATGAACTTTTCTAATCATATCAGCCCATTGGTTAATGATAGTTATTATAGGTTTTATTGAAAGATTTATAAAGTCTATGAAATCAGAAATTATGAAGTCATTGTTTATTAGTTATATTAGACTCAAATTTGAATGTGGAATAACAACATGGAAACCTTAGAAGAAAACAAGCATGAGTAAACTGGAACCAGTACAGCAAAATTATACCAAGGACATCCATGGATGTGAAAATTTAAGTTATTATGAAAGACGAAAACATCTGAACTTGTACAGTGTGTCATATACGTATTTAAAAGGAGACCTTAATCAGGTATATAGGGCCTTTGGAGACATCTACTTTAGGAAATGGTTGGGGTTAACAAAAGGTAGTAGAAAATCATCAAACAACTCATGCAGAAGATTCAGTGGGAAGGAGAAATTTACTAACTGGTTCTCTGACAGAGTAGTGAAGCAATCACTATTTTTTAAAGAACAGCCTGGACACAGATTATAGGAACAACTGCTTCAGTTTATTGGCAGGCAAGACAGACATTATTGCCCATGCATGAAATATATATATATATATATATATATATATATATATATATATATATATATCTATATATGGGTCTATATTTTTCAACAAAATTACAGTTTACCAAACATTATATAGCCGACTCCAATAAACCAAAACTACACTTTAACAAAAACACAGTATAACGAAATACACTTCACCAAACTGTAAAACCACTACAACATATAGTGAAAACACATTTTTGCAGGGGGACAAGCCTCCCTGCACCTCCATATGGGGGGCTGTGCCCCCCACACCCATGCAACTTATAAATACTAATTCAGAGATTGCACTACAGTGGGGAAAAGGGTAAATTTCCTTATCCTCACTGTACCACAATCTACATCAACAAGTTCCAACTTCTCTACAGGTTCTGCTCCCGTTACAGCCGTAACTGAAAACAAAAAAGTACAGCACTTGTTCTTCTACATCATCTCTGAATGCCGACCATTGTTTGATGAATGGTGCTTTGTGGTAGTGATGTTTTGTTAAAGTGTAGTTTCGGTTTATTAGAGTCAGCAATGTAATGTTCAGTAAACTGTAATTTCGTTGAAAAGGAGTAGACTTGTGTGTGTGTGTGTGTGTGTGTGTTTATAGATATATATATATATATATATATATATATATATATATATATATATATATATATATATATATATATATCACAACAATATATCGATCATCTATCTGTATCACAACTACTGTCTAAAGCCAAAAACACAGCATCCATGGGACTGGACAACATCCCGGGCTGCGTTTTACACTAACTTCAGAATGAATTGGCTCCCCACCTAAGAACCATGTTCAATAATAGTCTCACATCAGGCTTTGTGCCCACTGAATGGCGCACAGCAACAGTTATCCCACTCCACAAAGGGGGAGCCACCAGTGATCCTGGGAACTATCGTCCTACTAGCCTGACGAGCCTGGTCTGCAAGGCCATGGAATGTATCATCATGGAACTCATAAACAAATACATTGGTAACCTCCAAACTCTGGATCCCACCCAGTTCAGGTTTGTGAAAGGCAGATCATGCCTCCTGAACCTGATCAACTTCTTTGAGGCAGTCACCAAAGCTGTAGATGAGGGTAAGGCGGTTCACACAGCCTATCTTGACCCAGCCAAGGTTTTCGACACCATCCCCCATTCTGGAATTATAGCTAAACTCATTAAACTAGGTATAAATCCCTACATCACAAGATGGGTTGCCAACTGGCTCACTGACAGAACCCACACTTTAAAAGTTGCAGACTCCAAATCTGACCTCAAACCAGTGACAAGTGGAGTACCACAGGGTTCAGTCCTGGTACCTCTCCTGTTTGGTATCTACTTCTATGAAGTACAGGCTAACACAGAAGGCCTCTGGCTAATGAAGTTCGCAGCTGACTGCAAACTAGGAGCCATAGTCAAGTCCCCAAATGATGTGGAAATCCTACAGAAGGGCCTTGCTGAGATAGATGCCTGGTATCAGAGCCATGGCCTCAAGCTCAATGCCAAAAAGTGCAGTGTCATTCTCCTTTGGTAAAAACTCTGTATCCATGAACTACCACATAGGCCAGCAATTTACTTAACATTGAATGTGTGATAAGAGACCTTGGGACCCAGGTGGACAGTAGTCTCTCCTTTGATAGTCACATCTCCACAGTAGTCAGGAAGTTCTTCTACGTGGCACACCTCATCACAAAAGGGTTCTCATCCAGGAAAAAAAGAGGTCATTGTTCCCCTCTACTTGACACTCATTAGACCCATTATAGAGTACAACGCCCCTTTTGGAATGTACCTCACAAGATATCTGCAGCAGCTGGAAAGGCCACAGAAGTACCTCTCAAAGAGGATTACTAGCCTCAAACAAATGCCCTACACTGACTGACTCAAAAAACTCTAGCTTTACTCCATAGCATATCACCTACTCTGAGGTGTTCTCTGCCTAACATATAAAGCTATGTCAAACCAAGAGCTGTTGGACATGCTACACCTAAAGAAATCCCAATCCCTCTAAGCTACACGCTCTAGGGACCTAAACCTTGTCACCACAATAAACAGGACATGCTGGAGGGATAGATTCCTGTCCCAGAGACTTCTCAGACTCTGGAACAGGCTACCCATCTATGTCAAGCAAAGTTCTTCATTAGCACTCTTCAAGAAAAATCTTGATGAGTGGATGGGAAATAGGAAATACACCCCGGGGATCACTTCTGTGTCTCTGCTTGACAGTGGCACAGGAAAATAATTTTCTTGGGTGGCGTAAGCCAGGAAACCTTGTTGGCTAGGCTTACGTAGGCCCTTGGGCCGATAGCCTAGTACGTACCTATGAACCTATATATCTACTGTATATATCTGTATCTATATCTATCTATACAGATTATCCATTTGGTATAATACTTATTCACTTGCTAATGTTTTTATATTATGTCTAATTTGTTATAATTATTTGAACTGAGTCTGTTTTTTTTTATTGTTTTGTAATAATTTAGAGTTTTTCTTTCCCGGCTTCCTATGAAAATGAGCTTGTATTCAGTCAGACTTTCTTGGTAATCAAATGTCACTAAATAAATAAATAAACAAATAATGTTTTAGACAGACTGAAAAAAGCTGTAATTTGTTTTACACACCTGTTTCACTGAGACAGCTGTAGATCCTTATTTCTTGGTGAGTTCAAACTGCCTGACATGCTCCTCCTCCCCAAAGCAATGGGCCCCTGGTGGCCCCCAGAAAGGCCCCATTATAATTTGCTACTGTCCACCTCCATTTTTCATAGGCTTTTCCATACATCTACAGCCCTCTTTAGAGGAAAACAGACTTTGTCATGCTCAACCATAAGCCATCATTCCTCTGTTTTCTCACTTTACACCAAAGTTATATGCTTTTTCCTTTTTGAAAGATGCAGTCCTACTAAATTTTACTGATTACTTTAAGATATTGGAATATTATACTTTAAGATATTGGGACATTACAGTTACTGCTCCTCTCCCTCTCTGTCTTTCTCTTGCACCTTTCCTTAAGTGTGCCTATTTCTGCTAATCTTTAAATCCTTCTAGTGTGCTGTGCTACATGCGTAGGGTATTACTGAAGACCAGTAAGAATTTCCTACTAAAGATTGCTTTACAATTTCATACCAATCTACATATAAGAGTTGCAATTTACTTTACTAGTTAGCAGTTCAAAGTGCATGGGTGTGTGTTGGATGCAAAAAAAAAATAATTTTTTTCTGTAGTACGCAAAGAGCAACAAAGATAAGCATAAGCAGATGTTTCTGCTTTATGGGAATATTCCTTTAGCAAGCAAAAGACTTCAGGTTTGTGGTCCTTGTTACACAGTGCCATTACAAAACTGGTACACTACCACGACAGGGAAGTAAAATACATTGTACAAAGGATACAGTAACCACAGTGGCAGCCCATGGTTCAGACATGGGTTAGGTCTGTAAAGAGCAAAAACCTTCTTTAGAAATTACTGACTGAACAAGCAGGTGAATGAGCATGCGTGGTGTGGCATGTCAGACCTCCCAATCATCCTTGTTAAGCAAGGTCTGAAGCCTGTGCCTGACACAACTTTGAAATAATCTGTTAGCATATCAAAAACTATTGTGAAGAAAATTATTGCTTGCCATAACACATTTTCCTGAGCTTCTTTTCCACATGTATGTTGCTACAAGTATAATAATGCATAATCTAGGTGTCGAAATTGGTTCACTGTTGCCCTTTACCACCTTACATGCCAGCATCTTGGAACTTTGGATATCAATTAGGGATTTTTTCTAAACAACTGTTATCATGTTATCAATTAGATAAGTTAAGTACTTGCACAACACACTGTTGGAATTAATCTACATGGCTCTGCATTATAATTATAAAAAAAAGCAGGTGAAATTTTCTAGGACAGACATTTAAGATTTTAGGTATCTTCCCTAGTGAAAGGTACACTTTCGCTATACCTCGAAATGGCTAGCAAGCATATTGAGTATGTAGTTACACATCACTGAGCAATCCCTACACCCCAATAACACACTTGACAAGCCTCATGACCTAGCAATCAGCTTTGTTACAAATGACAGCAGACCAGTAACAACCAGCTTTATTAATAACAAGTTGTTGTTGTTGTCTTTCGACTTTTCCTGGTTAGGGGTCGCCACAGCGGAACTCCAGTCCGCTAATGATTGGCAGTAGATTCTGACAAACGCCGAGGTGCCAGCTCGACATTCAACCTTCAACACAGGCACTCTCATTTACGCATGTCTTTTGAACGCCCACCCAACCGCGGGGAGGACATGCAGACTCCACACAGAAGGTACTCCCCGCACTCCAGCCGAGAATCGAACGGGAGAACCTCTTGCTGTGAGGCAACAATGCTACCGCTGCACCACCGTGGATTATTAATAACAAGTAAACACATCAAATATTCACACACACATTAAAACAGCTGGTCAACATGATAGACCACTCCCCTTGTCTTGAGCACTTTGATAACTTCATCACCTTTTACAGAAACTAGGCAGCATGCTCAGCATATCACCACAAACTTATTAACAGCATCCCAGCAAAATTCAGTTCCACAAGGCAACCAGTGGCAGTGTCAACCATGACATGTGGGGGGGGGGGGTAGCCTGCTGTCTACACAACTACTTGGGTCCTTCTTCCACCCATCAGGATGTACCACAGCCTGTCCACCCCTGTAAAAACTGAGACTATCTCCCAAATAAATCCTGCAAAAATAAGAACACTGCATGTTGAACATGTCTAGCCCAGTATCTCTAAAATGTATCACATACCCCAGACCCAAGCCAGATTCCTGTTTGCAAAATCCCAGTGATCCACTAAAAAGCCTAATGCACCACTCACACTAGCCTATGGTTAAGAAACCTCCTTGTTTCATCCATTGCCTTAAATTCATCAACACCCCTCCAAACCAACTGAGGAGTTATGGCCAACCAAACAACCTCAGCCCCAGCAGCCTCTGCATAACAAGTAAGAAATCCCTTAACAAACAGATAAACAACCTTCTTTTTGGTATACACCCAGTGTCATTACCTCCCAAATGGTTAACTATCACAACTGGGTTACTGAATTGCTGTCTTTCCTCTTCCAGTGCTGGTAACACTAGCCACCATTGCATATCTTGAGAACCTCACCAATGGACCTGCCAGTGTACCAGACCCAGGCCCAAATTCATACTACCAGGATGAATAAGAATGATAGAATTAATCTACATGGCTCTGCATTATAATTATAAAAAAAAGCAGGTGAAATTTTCTAGGACAGACATTTAAGATTTTAGGTATCTTCCCTAGTGAAAGGTACACTTTCGCTATACCTCGAAATGGCTAGCAAGCATATTGAGTATGTAGTTACACATCACTGAGCAATCCCTACACCCCAATAACACACTTGACAAGCCTCATGACCTAGCAATCAGCTTTGTTACAAATGACAGCAGACCAGTAACAACCAGCTTTATTAATAACAAGTTGTTGTTGTTGTCTTTCGGCTTTTCCTGGTTAGGGGTCGCCACAGCGGAACTCCAGTCCGCTAATGATTGGCAGTAGATTCTGACAAACGCCGAGGTGCCAGCTCGACGTTCAACCTTCAACACAGGCACTCTCATTTACGCATGTCTTTTGAACGCCCACCCAACCGCGGGGAGGACATGCAGACTCCACACAGAAGGTACTCCCCGCACTCCAGCCGAGAATCGAACGGGAGAACCTCTTGCTGTGAGGCAACAATGCTACCGCTGCACCACCGTGGATTATTAATAACAAGTAAACACATCAAATATTCACACACACATTAAAACAGCTGGTCAACATGATAGACCACTCCCCTTGTCTTGAGCACTTTGATAACTTCATCACCTTTTACAGAAACTAGGCAGCATGCTCAGCATATCACCACAAACTTATTAACAGCATCCCAGCAAAATTCAGTTCCACAAGGCAACCAGTGGCAGTGTCAACCATGACATGTGGGGGGGGGGGGTAGCCTGCTGTCTACACAACTACTTGGGTCCTTCTTCCACCCATCAGGATGTACCACAGCCTGTCCACCCCTGTAAAAACTGAGACTATCTCCCAAATAAATCCTGCAAAAATAAGAACACTGCATGTTGAACATGTCTAGCCCAGTATCTCTAAAATGTATCACATACCCCAGACCCAAGCCAGATTCCTGTTTGCAAAATCCCAGTGATCCACTAAAAAAAAGCCTAATGCACCACTCACACTAGCCTATGGTTAAGAAACCTCCTTGTTTCATCCATTGCCTTAAATTCATCAACACCCCTCCAAACCAACTGAGGAGTTATGGCCAACCAAACAACCTCAGCCCCAGCAGCCTCTGCATAACAAGTAAGAAATCCCTTAACAAACAGATAAACAACCTTCTTTTTGGTATACACCCAGTGTCATTACCTCCCAAATGGTTAACTATCACAACTGGGTTACTGAATTGCTGTCTTTCCTCTTCCAGTGCTGGTAACACTAGCCACCATTGCATATCTTGAGAACCTCACCAATGGACCTGCCAGTGTACCAGACCCAGGCCCAAATTCATACTACCAGGATGAACCTTTGCTCTTATGGCCCACCCAGTAAATAAACGAGTGACTAAACATGACTAACAGCTGCCTACCTGCAAAAGAATACAACACCATTAACATCACAAATACCCCTCATTTCTCTGTTTTAAAATACTAATGAATGTAATTCATATGCAGCCTAGATTGCCATATCCCTGCTCTTTTAATCACCTCCACCACCCTTCCTTCCTTAGCTAAATCAGACACCCTTACTATAATGGAAGAATGTGTGGCATATTATCTGCTGCTATCCTCTGCACCCAGAATACAAACTTCTTATTGCCCACTTTTTTCCTCTACAAATCTTGAAAAACTAACTTCTCCTGCTGGTTACCACATGCCTCCCACCATTCTCTAGCCTAAGTCACTGGACATAATAAGAGCACTACACTCCTAGGCAACACCTCTTTCTTACCTATTCCCTCCTGATCAGTTTTCGATTGACTTAACCAAATCAATACCCCTGTTGAAGTAGTTCTAAGATCTTCCCACTTGAGATTATCCTGCAATTTACTAACTGAAACTGCCCTGACATACATAAAAAATGGTAAGGTGGCCCACAACACAATCAAATTGAGAACAAGACAACTTGTGCAATTCTGCCAACAACACTCACAGCATATGCCTGCTTAATGGCAGCCTTCTCATCCCCTTTTTTGGCTGAACTTTCCAATAACCCTTCAGCAACCTATCTAACCTCCAATCCTTAGTCACATACTGTAAACCCAACCACTTTGCCACAGCACTCAGCACTGCAAGGAGAACCCTAACTGTCCTAACTGCCTCAGGAACATGCCACTTCTCCATTAAAAATCTCAACACTGTCTCTGCCAACCAGCACCTTCTTTCTAATGGCAAACTTCTAACAAACTGCTTAACAACTATCAAAGCATTACCATATGCTTTTCTAGTAGCCTTGGACCAGGATTGCCAAATCAGCCAACTTGCCATGCTCAACTAATCTCCCACACCTTCCTGGGCAGAATGGTGTGGCTTACCTGAGCTTCATGTGCCATCTGTCAAAACCTGCAAAACTGAAATTGGGACAGGCTATCTGCCAACATGTTGCAATGGACAGGAATATGCTGAGATGAAAAAGAAAGGCTGATGGCTAAACAAAAGAAAACAATCTTCCTGAGTAACACTTGTATCCACCTAGATTTTGCAGTCTTCTTACTCAGTACTTACTCTACAGCTATGTTTTTTGAATGGAATATCACCATCTTATTCTGAAAGTTCTCCTCCCACGCTACCAATGATGCCTAACTTGGCATCAATTTCAAGAAAGTGATATCCCTATGAAGCTTGTCATCCCACTCCTCTGGCCAGACCTCAGTGAATCAACTCCTATACCTAATGCTTCTGCTGCATTTGCAAACAAATCCACATTTGGTGAAGTAACCCACTCCTCTTCCAAAAACACACACACTCTGTTAAAGTATTGGAAAAACTCCAGCCAAATAGACAGGCTTCATTGACTTGCCTACCTACCCTCACCGAATGGAGCTTCCACTTTGCACCCCTTAACAAATTAGGTTCATAGGTTCAGAAATGTGCACTAGGCTACAGGCCCTGGAGCCTTTACAAGCCTAGCCCATAGAAGTGCCCTGGCATTGTGCTGCCTGATGTTAGTTCCCACTGCCTCTATCAAGTAGAGCTACTGGAGTGATCCCCAGGGTGAACTTTCTATTTCCCATCCACTAATCAAGATTTCTCTTGAAGAGGGCTAGTGAGGCGCTCTGCTTGACATGTATGAGAAGTCTGTCCCAGAACATGGGCAGTCTCTGGGTTATGGACCTCTCCCTCCACCATGTTCTGTTGATTTTGGTAATGAGGTTGAGGTCTCTGGAGCATGTGGTGTGTAGGGATTGGAATTTCTTTAGATGTAGAATTTCTAACAGAGCTGGGTCAGACATGGCTTTGTAAGCCAAGCAGAGATCGCCTGCTAGTAGACGATATGAGACAGAAAAAAACGGGACGTGCTTGAGTCTGTCCATACTTTTGTGGTCTCTCCAGCTGTTGCATGCGTCTAGTGAGATACATGCCAAATGGGGCATTATACAATATGATTGGTCTAATGAGGGAAGAGTAGAGAGAAATGATGACCTCTTTCTTCCTGGATGCAAACCCCCTGGTAATGAATGCACTGGTGCCCCCTGACTGGTACCACCCCAAAAGATGGGCCTACCCCAATGCCCCTCTGTCCCCCCTACCTCTTCTTTCAACATCTCAACTATATACATTTTCACAGAATGTCCAGATTTTTGCCTCATATTTTTGATCTGTTCCTCATAAAAATTGTGTTTTTTTTTGTTTTTTTTTTTTAGAAATCACTGGGATAATCTAAGGATTAAAGTTATTAAATAATGACATGCATTTGGGTTTCAGACCTCATATCCTTTCGAAAATGCATGCTAACACAAATTCTGTTATTCTAGCAACTTTCTAATTTTATAAGAACAACATTTAAACTGTGTCCCTATTTGTGGGCCTTTGCTCCCATTATGTTGGGATTTGTCCTGATTTCTTTTGCTAAGAGGTTAAGAGATATGTCTTCCAACCATCCCTGAGCCTCTCTGACCATTACAAAATAAGATTACAGTGGCAATGCCTGCTGAGGCCCCTTTTCAAGTATAGCAGCCATGAAATAAACACTCAAACCCAATTGTCCTAAGTCCTCTGTCAATACCTCCCTGCACCTCCCTTCCCCAAAGCCACAAGGGCTGCCGTGAGATAACTTGATGCTGGGAGACTCTACCTATTTTACCTGTAGTAACCCTTTGCATCTATGAGATCAAAAACTTCAACCAACTCTCCCTGCCAAATCTTCTCCTTCATAACATGTGAAATGTGCGCTGTAATAAAGATTGGCTTAGCAAATGACCTGCTCATCTAGTGCCAAGGAGAACTATCCTCCCATCATCCTGACCTTAGATAGTCTACCTCCCCTTCCCCACCTGTCTTGTGAGATCACTCAAATCTCGCCACCGACCTAACTAACTTAAAGGCACAGCCCAGTGACAAATTAGTCTGTCAGACAAACTTCAGTAGCTTATCTTAATAAGACACAGATGTATTTTTTTATGCATGTATCTTGGTCTGCATATTGGTACACTACAAATCTATAGCTTCATAGTAATTTTCTTGTCCTATTTCATAATATATTACTATTCTAGGATTGTAGAACTCAGGTCTACAGTGTACTGTAAATATTCAGACTTGGCTGGTGTACAGATTTCAAGTAGATAAACATCACTGCAAAATTCAAACTTGTGCCAGTTTTGAATTGAACATATGCAGTATTGAACATTTTTTTTGCTTGGAAAAATGATTCAAAATCAAGAGATCAGTTGGAAAGATTCATTTTGATTGGGGAAATGTCTATCTTTTGTCAAGCTTTTTTAACTGTCTTTTAAATCTGTCATGTTGTGGATGCCAATCTGCAGCTTTCTTAGGGTATATAAGTGGCATGAAAACTACATGATGCCATGTGATGTGATCAGAGAGATAGAGAGAGAGAGAGATGGAATCATTCAGACCAAGACAATTATTAAAGTTGTTATTGGCATATGAGTTAGCATCTTGTATGTGCTTTCTATGTAGATGTCCCTTATTCTGACTTAGTAGGCCTATTTTTCCACATGTGGAGTATGCAAGAAACAGATGAAGTTTTGGTTTCAGTGACCTGCAAGCAAGTCAGAAAAGTTAGCAGACCTTGGGTTGTCAGACAGAGATACTCCTTAATCCTTCATCGTACATCACAAGTGCAGTTTGTGAACAAAACAAAGCACAGAAATGAAACAGCAGTATTCATACACAGATTGCA
Organism: Protopterus annectens; assembly: GCF_019279795.1. Lineage (NCBI taxonomy): Eukaryota > Metazoa > Chordata > Ceratodontiformes > Protopteridae > Protopterus > Protopterus annectens. The sequence continues at coordinate 122,208,239 of NC_056734.1, read as the reverse complement.
ATGTTGTCTGCAGTAGTCTACAAAACATTTTGAAAACTTCTTTAGGACTCAAGGCAGCAGGGTATACCTACCTTCATGCAAGTCTGGTGGGTAACTACAGCAATAAAATAACTGGAAGAAAAATAGTGCTTGTGTGTGTTTGCTCATGCCCGTGTGCATGTGTATGTGTATGTATGCATATGTGTGCAAAGCAATGTACCAATTGCAATTTGAAGGAGTGAACACAGCCAGGTGTGCCTTCCTCCAAGTTCAGTACATGAGCAGAGTAACAAAAAAGACAGGTAGAAAAAAATTAATGTCTGTGTTTGTGTGTGCTCGTGTGTGCGTGTGTGCGTGTGTGCGTGTGTGTGTGTGTGTGTGTGTGTGTGTGTGTGTGTGTGTGTGTGTGTGTGTGTGTGAGTGTGTGAGTGTGTGCGTGTGTGCTTGTGTGCGCGTGTGCTTGTGTGCGTGTATGTGCGCGCGCGCGCGCGTGTGTGTGTGTGTGTGTGTGTGTGTGTGTGTGTGTGTGTGTGTGTGAGATTAGATTACAGTAGTGTTTGCCACTTTAGAATCCCTCCTCCCACAAGAGCAGTAAGTGAGAAGGGCAATAAAACAGTTCTATAAAACCATTTCTCACCACAACTCTTACCAAACATCTGACTGCATTGGTTAGGTTGTGAATTAGATGCAGAGATGAAAAAATGCATCCTGAATCATATTCTGTCTCTAGGACTAACACAATTGCCAGAGTCCATGATATCCCTAAAACTAGCCTTAATGTTATCCTTCCCACTAAATGTTGCTAAAGCTGCTATTTAGGGATAATCCCAAAATAAAATTTCATTTTCCACATTGCTTTTTTAAGACTACTTTACCCATACAGTCCAGGGTAATGTTACCCCCAGCATTAATCTTAATCATAAGACTTTTGGGGTAGTATTAAACCATGGGGCTAGCTGTGCACTAGAATTAAGCCTGTTTGGACTTTTCCTCATATTGTATCCATAAGCTTAATTTAGCCCTCATATTCAAAGTAACCCCAACCAAAGCCTCAATCCTAGTAATAGACCCAGCATTATATTTAGGTTTTACTTATTATCAGGATTATTTTAGAGATGTGTGCTGTTAGGATTACAATGACTGTGCAGTATGCAAAGGTAAAACGTGGGAAATTTCTGGTCTGAAATTTGCCAAAAATATTTTTAATATTCTAGTACTTTCCAGTCAGACCAGTAAGACTGACCTGTACAGCCTTACTGGTTCAGGTAGTTGAACTTAGAAGAATGTTTTTTGGGGACAACTCAAACTGTTCACATGATCAAACCATAATTCATTCATGCAGCCATATACTGCATTCATATCTACTATATTTACAACATCAATAGATGATCACCTTAAAGGTCATTACTGCAGAAATTCATTATATGAATATTTGAATGGGTGTTAACTACAAATGGATGCCATTTTCTTGCAGTGATCTTCTTCAGTAGCTAGACGTTCCTAAGGAACAAAGAAGCAGTGTCATGCCATGACCATTAGAGGAAACTATCTATAGAATAGAGTGTTCTGCTCTGCATACTCTACTCATTTCCTTTTTCTCACCTCCTCTTCACTTTCCTAGTTCATCAATGAATTCATAAGTCATGATCTCTGGCGGTGTAAGCTACAAACTGTCTTTATGTATTATAGAGGTATTTGTATTCTGTGGCTTTGTACTGATTTTTGATGCTGTCACAATGGAAACTACTAAGAAATGACCTTGTGGTCATCCAGTTCCTCTAAAAGATTCTTCCTACAGTATCTTTTTTTGTTTTGAAGTCAATTGCAGCATTAATGATTGTGAACATTTCTGTAATTTCTTTAAAAAAGACTTGGAATGTTGAGGAATTTTCATACTTTTCTAGAACGTAAACATTAATAGCCCTGTCTCATTTTCCTTCTTCTTCTGTTAGCCAAAAAAAATCTGCATCTAAAACTGAATAGCTATCAAATGAAATTTGTATAGAAAAAAAAGAAACATGGGGAGTCCTCCTGTCAAAAACTGAAAAAAAAAACAGTGTGGTTTCTGCACTGGGTAATCTACAGGTGGGAAGACATCATTGATAACCAAGAGTCCCAAATATTTTGTATTGCATGAGACCAGTTCTTCTTTGACTGTCAGAGTTAAGCTTCATTCAGACACTTTGCTAGTGGACGTCTGCTCTGCCTCAACAGGGGGTTGGAGGGAAGAAAGAAAAGTGAGATAGGTTACTTTGATTTGTATTAGTCATTATGATGACATCCTCTGCTGCATCTTTCCAAACTGAACAAAAGAAATATTTCATCTCTGATGTCACTTCTCGGGCATTTGCTGCAAGAGCTGCTGATTAGTTCTCCAGAAACTACCTGTTTCCAGTGACTGTAGTTGTGATTCCTGAAGAATGGATGCCAGTAGGGCAGATGGCACATTTTTGTATGCATTGCTTTTCAGTGTGGGATCAACCCAGGGCCTATATGCCCAATATCAGGGCATTAGGGGATTGAAAACAGGTTACCTAGGTGTCTATTGCTCATTACAGTTTGAAAGGAATGCTCTGCTCTGCTTCAAATGGTAATCTAAACTTCAGCGACTAGAAACCATCAAATTCTGAGACTCATGCAGTTAAAAATAGGAAAAAGTCTCCATTTCTCCTTCTTGCATCCTCAAATTGTGAAGAAGATGAAACGTCCCTGACCTATTCAGAAAAGATCAGATCAGTTCCCTACTTAGTTTGAACACTCACTTTGGAAATGTAGATTCCTCAGTCAGTATCAAGCCACAGTTACCCTTTGTGGGAACACTGACTCTGGGGATACAGATTGCTCAGACCAGATCAGATAATTTCCCCTCTTTGTCTGTACTTCAAATCTGGAGATGAGAAGTCTCAATTGCCTGGCTCTTCCAAAAGTTGTTTCTTTTGAAGACATAAAATTTAATGAAAAACAATTTACTTCACCTACAAAGATGCTATTATCACCTTAAAAGAGACTTGCAATGGTACTGAATTTTCTATGCCCAAACCAATTTCCATAGCTTTTATAATTCCATCTTTTGAAGATGTATATTCAGAGTTGGCCAAAGAGCCTGATTCTCAGCTACTTGTGCTTATAAAGGATGACATGGTTTACAGGCTCCAGGAGTAAATGAATATGACCATGTAAGTGATCCTGTTGTACCCGATCTAGGTGGTCCAAAAGAAGTCTAGGAAAATACTAGCTGCGACACATTTCACAGTAAAAGAAAAAAACTATTATCCTGCAAAGGCTTGGGAGGATATTTTATGTATAAATTATCTTGGACACAACAACTTTTATATATCAGACCAATATTGCACAGTACCAGAGTGAGACTCTGAAACAAGTAGATGAATTGGCATAGGTTCATAGGTTCATAGTAGGTACTAGGCTATTGGCCCTAGGACCTATACAAGACTAGCCAAAAGGGTACCCTGGCTTTCGCCACCCAAGAAAATTATGTTCCTGTGCCCCTGTCAAGCAGAATCACAGAAGTGATCCCTGGGGTGAATTTCCTATTACCCATCCAATCATCAAGATTTTTCTTGAAGAGTGCTAATGATGAGCTTTGTTTGACATAGATAGGTAGTCTGTTACAGAGTATGGGAAGTCTCTGGGACAGGAATCTATCCCTCGAGCATATTCTGTTTATTGTGGTGACAAGGTTTAGGTCCCTAGAGCGTCTAGCTCAGAGGGATTGGGATTTCTTTAAGTGGAGCATGTCCAACAGCTCTGGGTTTGACATAGCTTTGTATATTAGGCAGAGATTGCCTCTGAGTAGGTGATATGGTCTGCGTAAGGCATCTGTTTGAGGCCAGTAATCCTCTTTGTGAGGTATTTTTGCGGCCTTTCCAGTTGTTGTAGATGTCTTGAGGTACATACCAAAAGGGGTGTTGTACTCTATAATGGGTCTAATGAGTGATGAGTAGAGGGGAACAATGACCTCTTTTTTTCTGGATGAGAAACCTTTTGTGATGAGGTGTGCCACGTAGAAGGATTTCCTGACCACTGTGGTGATGTGATTATCAAAGGAGAGACTACTGTCCACCTGTGTCCCAAGGCCTCTTATCACACTTTTGGTGTTAAGTAGACTACAGCCTATGTGGTAGTTCATGGGTACAGAGTTTTTACCAAATGGGATGACAATGCACTTTTTGGCATTGAGCTTGAGACCACGGCTTTGACACCAGACATCTGTCTCAGTGAGGCCCTTTTGTAGGATGTCCACATCGTTAGGAGTTTCAATTATGGCTCCTAGTTTGCAGTCATCTGTGAATATAGTTAGCCAAAGACCTTCTGTGTTAGCCTGTACTTCAGAGAAGTAGATACCAAACAGGAGAGGACCCAGGACTGAACCCTGTGGTACTCCACTTGTCAGTGGTCTGAAGTCTGATTTGGAGTCTGCTACTTTTATAGTGTGGGATCTGTCAGTAAGCCAGTTGGCAACCCATCTTGTGACATAGGGATTTATGCCTAGTTTAGTGTGTTCATCTATAATTCCAGAGTGGGGGATGGCATTGAACGCCTTGGCGAGATCTAGATTGGCTGTGTGAACCACCTTACCCTCATCTATGGCTTTGGAGACATGATCTGCCTTTTACAAACCTGGACTGTGTGGGGTCTAGAGTTTGGAGATCTCTGATGTCTTTGTTTATGAATTCCATGATGATACGTTCCATGGTCTTGCAGACCAGGCTCATCAGGCTAATGGGGCGGTAGTTCCCAGGGTCTTTTGTGGCCCCCCCCTTTGTGGAGTGGGATAACTGTCGCAGGGCCCCATTCAATGGGCACGAAGCCTGAGATGAGGCTATGACTGAACATGGTGCTTAGGTGGGGTGCCAGTTCATTCTGTAGTTCGTGTAGAAAGCAGCCTGGGATGTTGTCAGGTCCCATGGATGCTGTGTTCTTGGCTTTGGAGAGTGAGGTTTTTACCTGTGCAGCCGTGATTACAGGAACTTTGCATTCTTCCAGTATAAAGATGGGCCCTTTAGGGGGTGAGAGGGGGGTAAAGTTAGCACTGAACCTATCTGCCAAGATGTTGGAAATATCAGTTGGTTTTGTATATTTAGTGTCATTGTGCTGTAACTCAGAGCAGATCTGAGTATTGCCATTGAGATTCTTGACATAGCTATAGAATGCTTTGTGGTTGTCTTTAGAATCAGTGGCGATTTTGTTTTCATAACTTGCTTTGAAGGATTTTATGAGGGATCTCAGCTTCTTACTGAAGCTGACCAGGGAGTTCCTCCAATCATGGGATTTTACTCTTTTTTGCAACAGATTCTTTCTTCTGTTGTAGAGTTTGTTTATGGCAGAAGACCACCAGATTGGCTTCCTTTTTTGGAGGATAGCATCTTGGTTCTGTTAGGGATAGCATGATCCATGCACTCGTGTAAGTGCTTATAAAATGCATTTGTGTAGGATTCAGCAGTCGTACTTCTATTGTCCATCTGCATGTGTGTCGTGAAGTTTGCCACTTCTGTCTTAACAAAGGGTGAAGTTGGCTTTAGAGAAATTTTTTACGGTTGTTTTCCTAATGGGGGTGAGAGTGGGATGTGGATGTCTAGGACGATTAGCTTGTGGTCAGATCTGACCAACAAGGAGCTGACCTCTGGTGTGGAACACCTGTCACCCATGTTGGTGATGACCAGGTCTAGGATATTGCTGCCCCTGGTGGAGGTGTGGATAAGTTGATCCAAGGCGTTGGAATTGATGATTTCCAGAAAACGCTGAGTGAAAGAGTTGGTACACGAGTAGTTTTCCCAGGTAATGGTAGGGTAGTTGAAATCACCCATTATTAGAGTGTTGGGCTGTACCTTAATATTTTCCAGTGTATCAAAAAAAGAGGAGTGGGAATCCTGGGGCTTGGTGGGGGGCTCTGTAGCAAGCTACAATCTGCATTGCCATTTTGCCCAGAGTTAGTTGAACTTGGATAATCTCAGATGCATTATGCTGAGCAACTAGCTTGGAGGTGTGGATATCCTTAATGAATATGGACACGCCTCCGCCTTTAGTGTTTCAGTCTGGGTTTGGTGGCCGAAAGGTGTGGTATGAATTATAGCCTGGTAATGCAGGGGTGCTCTCTGGAGCTTTGAACCAGGTCTCTGTCACTGCACAGATGTCAATGTTCTCCATTTTAAGGACTGCCTCGAGTGAGTGCATTTTGAGGTTTAGACTTCTAGCATTGAGTAGCATTACCCTCAGATTTTGCTTGCTTGTACCTGTTATGGTGGTGAATTTGTCATTTGAACCTTGCCTAAAAAAGGCACTATAGGGGTGGCAAGAGCCTTTGCCAGTAACTGGAATCCCAAGGGTGACAGGTGCAGGCCTTTGCTGGCAATGCAGCGTGGTCTGTCGATCATGTCATCCCAGGCAGACAGATACTGGATTCCCTTAGAATGACACCAGAAGCTTAGCCAATTGTTAAAGTCAATCATTTTGTCCTTGTATTGTGGTATAATTCTGGATGATGGCAGGATGCTACTCAGTGCTAGGGTCATACCTGCCTGGGCTACAAGATCGGATAGCTCCTCCATGTCTCTTTTCATGTAGTCCAGGGAGGTACGTCTCAGGTCATTCACACCAACATGGACAATGACAGAGACATATTTGTACTTGTTGTGGAGTGACCTGAGTGCGTGCGTTATGTGGCAGATCCTGGCACCCGACAGGCAGCTGACAGTAACTTTCTCATTATTTAGCCTGGTGAGTGGAACATCAGTGTGCCTGACTATAGAGTCACCTATGACTAGAGTGTTGGGTACGTTATGCCTTATGGGCTGTAGTTGAGTGGCACACTGAGTATGTGGGCTATGTTTCATTTGTGTTGTGTTGTGGGGTGGAGGTTGTTTCCATTTCTGCTTTGGAGGTCTTGGTTGTTTGGGCAGAATTTTACTGAGAGCCTCTGTGAATGTAGGTGTGTGTTTTGTGCTTCTGTGTGTGTGTTTTGGTGGTGTAGGTTTTGACGGACTATGCGATGAGTGTGGTGCGGTGTACATGTTTCCCGTCTCCTCTTGACTGCCTAGTCCAGTTTTTGGCGAAGAGAGCTTTGCTTCCAGTTTGGCTATATAAGTGCATCTCTCACAGGTCATAGTGTTGGGAGGTAGGAGGAGAGGGTTGTCTGTGCACATGAGGCAATTGCTGCATTGTCCCAAGATGCCCAGATTGATCAGGTAGACAGGAGAAACACCGGGAGTGGACCTTTAGACATGCTTGAATAGGTGCTTATTTATTAAGTACTAAAAACTGTTTTCCTCTAGACAAGTGAGGAAAGTTGAATGCTGTAGTAATTTGTAACTTATTTAGTGCTTACAACAAGTTCTGAACAAGTGCTGAGCTCAAAGAAACAGAGTTGAGTGCTAAAAATAAAAAGCTGGCTAGTTGCAAGGGAAAATTTGAACAGCAGACTTTATGGCGCCAGGAATAGTTTAACCCTAGTTAACTGGCGGGGGGGGGGGTCAGGAGCTCACAAACATTCCTGGACACAGCAAATCCGTATCTGGATGAGACCTGTCACAGGAAACTGGGGAAGCAAGCTTAGAATTTATTTTTCAGTAAAAGTGGAAATGGAGAAAGCTGGAAAATAAGTTAATTCAACTTTAAGAATCTCAGTGGGTTGGCCTTCAGAAATGTTCTGTATTAGATTGAATGAACTAATGACACTAGACTGGGAAAAGTGTCACAGATAAAATATACATAGGTTCATAGGTTCATAGGTAGGTACTAGGCTATCTGCCCGAAGGCATTTATAAGCCTAGCCAGAATGTGCTGGCTTTCACCACCCCCTTAGATTAGTTCCCTGTGCCTCTGTCCAGCAGAGCCATTGAAGTGATCCCTGGGGTAAACTTTCTGTTTCCCATCCACTCATCAAGGTTTCTTGTGAAGAGGGTTAGTGAGGAGCTCTGCCTAATGTAGATTGGAATCTTGTTCTAGAGCATGGGAAGTCTCTGGGACAGGAATCTATCCCTTCAACACGTCCTATTTATTGTTGTGGTGAGGTTTAGATCCCTGGAGCGTGTGGCTTGAGGGGATATGTTTTTTTTTTGGTGGAGCATGTCCATCAATTCTGGGTTGGACATGGCCTTGTATATCAGGCAGAGATCACCTCTGAGTAGGTGGTATGCAATCGAGTACAGCTGGAGTTTCTTCAGTCGAGCTGCATAGGGCATCTGCTTGAGGCCAGTGATCCTTTTGGTGAGGTACTTCTGTGGTCTTTCCAGTTGTTGCAGGTGTCTTGTAAGGTACATCCCAAATGGGGCATTGTACTCTATGATGGGTCTGATGAGTGATGCATAGAGGGGCCCAATGACCTCTTTCAATCTGGATGCAAACCCATTTGTGAATAGGTGGGCCACATAGAAGGATTTTCTAACCACTTTGGCAATGTGATTATCAAAGGAGAGGTTGTTATCTACTTGGGTCCCCAGATCCCTTATTACGTCTTCCGTATTTAGGGGGCTATCATCTATGTGGTAGTTTGTGGGTACTTTGTTTTTTCCAAAGGGGATGACTATGCACTTTTTCGCATTTAGCTTGAGGCCATGGTTCTGACACCAGGTATCTGTCTCAGTGAGACCCTTTTGAGGATGTCTGTGTCAGCCAGAGAGTCAATTATAGCCCCTAGTTTGCAGTTGTCTGTGAACTTGGTCAGCCATAGTCCTCCTGTGCTTGCCTGTACCTCTGAGAAGTATATGCCGAACAGGAGGGGTCCTAGGACTGAGCCCTGGGGAATGCCACTTGTAACTGGTTTAGAGTCAGCCCTAGCGCCCACAACTCTTACCATGTGGGTTCTGTCCGTGAGCCAGTTGGCAACCCATCTTGTGACGTAGGGGTTTATGTTCAGGCTGGTGAGCTTGTCTATATTACCTGAATGGGGAATGGTGTTGAAGGCTTTTGCAAGGTCTAGGTAGGCTGTGTGGACCACCTTTCCCTCATCTATAGCCTTGGTAACTGTCTCAAAGAAGTCCACCAGGCTTAGGAGGCATGATCTGCCCTTAACAAAGCTGAACTGGGTAGGGTCCAGTGTTTGGAGGTTTCCAATGTCTCTGTTAATGAGATCCATGATGATGCACTCCATAACTTTGCAGACCAAGCTAGTCAGGCTTATACAGCGATAGTTCCTGGGTTCCGTTGTGGCTCCACCTTTGTGGAGTGGAATAACCGTTGCTATGTGCCACTCTGTGAGCATGTAGCCTGTGGAGAGGCTGAGTTTAAACAGTGTGTTTAGGTGAGGGGTTAGTTCATCTTTGAGCTCATGTAGGACGCAGCCTGGGACACTGTCCGGTCCAATTGATGCTGTGTTTTTGGCTTTGGAGAGTGCTGTTTTAACCTGAGTGTCTGTGATTTCAGGGGCACTACATTCTTCTGGTATAGTTATGGGCCCTTTTGAGGGTGAAGGGGGGGTGAAGTTTGCACTGAACCTGTCTGCCAGGATGTTGGCTGTATCGGTCAGTTCAGTGTATTTTGTGCCATTCTGCACTAACTCTGAGCAGATCTGAGAATTGCCAGTTAGATTCTTGACATAGCAAAAGAATGCCTTGTGGTTATCTTTGGAGTCCATGGCAATTTTTCTTTCGAAGCTAGCCTTGGATGATTTTATGAGGGAACATAGTTTCTTGCTTATACTGATCAGGGATGTCTTCCCTTCTTGGGATTTTACTCTTGTCTGTACTAGTTTCCTCCTTCTATTGTATAGCTTGTTTATGATAGGGGTCAAGCAGACTAGTTTCCTTTTCTTGGAGGAGTGAGTCTTGATTTTGTTTGGGATAGCACAAGCCATGCATTCTTGTTGGTGCCCGTAGAGTGCATTAGTAAAGGATTTTGCAGCTTGCACAGCGTTATCCTTTAGCATGGGGGCTTTGAAACTTCCCACCTTGGTCTTAAGTAATGTGGTTTGCTTTTGAAAAGTTTTTCACGGTGGTTTCTTTGACCGGGGGTGGTGGTGGAATGTGGATATCCAGAGCGATTAGTTTATGGTCAGATCTAACCAGCGAGGGGTTGACCTCCGGTGTGGAACACTGGTCGCCCATGTTGGTGATGACCAGGTCCAATATGTTGTCACCTCTGGTGGGGGTGTTGACCAGTTGATCCAGGGCATTTGAGTTTATAAATTCTAGAAAATGTTGGGCAAGGGAGTTTGTACTTGAGTAGTTCTCCCAGTTAATGTTTGGGTAATTGAAATCACCCAATATCAGGGTGTTTGGTAGGACCTTTATGTTTCACAGTGTTTCCAGGAATGCGGAGTGGGGGTGCTGCGACATGGTGGGTGATCTGTAGCAAGCTATAATTTGAATAGCAGTTTTGCCCATTGTTAGTTGCACGTGGATGATCTCTGAAGCATCGTGCTGTGCCACTCACCTGGAGGTGTGGGTATCCTTGATGAATATGGCTACTCCCCCGCCTTTTGTATTTTGGTCCTGGTTTTGTGGCTGAAATGTATGGTATGAGTTGTAGCCTGGTAGTGCTGGGGTGCTCTCTGGAGCCTTAAACCAGGTTTCTGTTAGTGCACATATATCGATTTTCTCCATACTGAGAAGTGCCTCGAGTGCGTGCATTTTGAGGTTTAGACTTCTGGCATTGAGTAACATTACCCTCAGTTTTTTGTTACTTGTGCTATTTACGGCGGTGGGTTTGTCTTTTGAGCCTTGCTTAAAAAGGCACTAATGGGGTGGCAAGAGCCTTGTCCAGTATTTGAAAGCCTAAGTGTAACAGGTACAAGCCGTCTCTAGAGAAGCAACATGGCTTGTCGAGCATGTCTTCCCAGGCTGGCAGACACTGGATCCCCCTTGAATGGCACCAGAAGCTTAGCCAATTGTTGAAATTGATAAATTTTTTTCTCTATACCGTGGTATCATTCTTGGTGAGGGCAGGATGCTACTCAGGGTCAGGGTCATACCGGCCTGGCTACATGATCAGAGAGTATGGGCTGGCAACTGCAAAGCCACCAAGTATAAGAACACCACAACACTAGGGAGGGTGAGTGAGAAAAATTATAGTTCCTAGCTGTAGCCACTAACTGAAAGTTTTAAACAGATCAAGGAGCAAATAGACTCTATAGAATGCTTTTATCTGTAAACAGACAATTATAGTAATGCACACTATTACAGTTCCTAGCTGTAGAACACAGATACCTCAAAAAATCAAAAATGCACAGAAAAGCTTGGACAGAGCACTCGCAAACAGAAACTACAACTCTCAGTATGAAAAAGCAGTTTACAGTTAAGTAATTCAGTAAACATGCAATTAGAGTAATGAAACAGTATCTAGCAATGAAAAATACAGTTAAAAGAGTATAAAACAGTACATAAATGCAGTGAAACAATAAAAAAGCTTTATAACAGAGCAAAATGTAGTAGATCAACTGTATAGCACAATTATAAGCATTTCAGAAGTGCAGTTCAGTGAAATAAGTTTAAGAAATAACTTAGCCTGCTCTTGCAATCTTAAGGAATTTCCACTTAGTTTCAGTAATGAAATACAATCCACAGCCTGAGCAATAAAAGCACAGCCTTTTCAAGACACAGGGTTTATATACCAGTAAGGATGGAAGAGTTAGAAGATCAAATTACTACTCAGTCCCTGCTATTACCCAATCACTCATACTACAGAAGGTCAGGAGGCCTTGTTACTCAATAATAATGAAGGCAGACTATCAGCAGAAAATGGTTGCCAGAAACACAGGAAACTCAAACAAAACTACCAGGCCTAAACAACAGGCCTCTATCAAGATTATGCCACCTGAGCAGAACACAGAAACCTTACTTTAAAAGCACAGAAAGAACACCCACAAAGAGAAAATACAAGTCTCAGTATGAAAAAGCAGTTTACAATTTAGTAAGACAACTGGGAAGAAATGAGGTACGTGCATGGAGGGGATTAACTGGTTTTGTGTGAGTGTAACTGGGTAAGGGATCAGATTTTGGTGTGACCTTGCTATGACAGCTTCTACATCTGAAATAACCTGTAGGTATCTTAGAGAACAAATATGCCTCAGGGTATACTGGGAACACTGATACTAGGTGAGATTTTTTTTGTTTGGCTATGCTGAGTCATTTTGGGGTTGGGTGAGTTGGTGGAATAATAATTTTGAGTAAGGCGGACTAATGGCCTTATTCATCAGTCTTACCTTCATAAAGAAAAGATTTAGAGTTAAAATAATAAAAGGATTGATTTCTGATGAAGTTCTGCAGGTTGCAGGGATATTTAGTTTCATATTAAGGGAATGTGGGAGTGGCTGTGGCAGGTATACTTGAGTGCGACCTGGTGCAGAGTTTGGTTGGTTTTCATGGTGTGGGTTGCTTTAGAATCATTGGTGAGACAGCAGACAAGGTGTTTTGGCTAATACACTTCAAGCTTGTTTTAGTGGACTTCCCGGATGGCAGTATGGTTAGTTTGGTGGTACAGAGCATTGTAGTTTCTTGCTGATGAGTTCCTTTTGAAGAGGCTCCTGGGTGCAGGAGTGTGTTTGCGGGTAAAATATAGCTGCTTTGTAACGGCTGTTAATCGCTCATGCATGTAGTGTGATTAATGGTCTGGGGGAGCCTAATTTCTTTCAGCACATAGCTAGCAATAGTACAGATTTTTGAGGAATGTCCATATGTTGCCTCATATTTCTGGTCTGTTCATCATAACATTTGTAGTTGGCTGGTAAATCACTATGGACTGAAGCCACTAAATAATGACATCCATTTGAGTATTTTTCAGAAAATGCATGCAAGCACAAGTTCTGTTAATCTAGCAACTTAACTAAGTTTATAGGAACAGTATTTAAAAATCTGTCCCCTGAGTGAATGAGTCCAGGTTATGGGATTAAATTAGTGGTTAGTATTGATGTTGTCCTTGTTTTTCTTTTGCCTTCTTTCCTTCCTTCCTTTCTTCCTTCCTCAGTTATTTGTTTTGATTGGATTTATTATTGGGGATGTGAGTGAATTGGTTGAGATGGGCATGCAAAGATGGAAACGAATGGTTGTATTGCACTGGAGAGTTTTCTCTCTGTGAGGGCATCGGTTGACTTTCTGGGGAGGTTTTGTTCACTCTTTGTGCAGAATGGCTTTTGTGGCATTTTGTCATGGAGAATTTTGGTGGTGGTGATGGGATGGCTATTCCTGGTAGTTATGTGGTTTTGTTTTCAGTTGAGCTATAATTCTTGTTTTGGGGTGTTTTCATGGCCAGCAAGGCACTTGTGAGTGACGGTTGGTCACAGTGCATACACTGCGTGGTGTAGGCGGGAACAAATTTGTTGTGTTTGTGTGTCTATCAACTGTCAAGATTTTTGCTTCATGGTTTGTGTTTTTTCATGAGGTTTTGTTTTCTTGCGCATTGTTGAGGATTGAAGTCCCTGAATGGTGGTGGACATGTGAGATTCTGATGTCAGGATTTTCAAAAAAAAAAAGGGGGGTGGGCATAAAGAGAGGCATGCTGGTATAGCCATTTGGTACAGTGGATTTCTGGGTTGGTAGGGGTAATGTTTGCAAGACTTTTTGCCTTTTGTCCCATCATTGTTTGGTTTTGTCTAGATTTCATGTATAGGGACTGAGGTGGTTGGATGTTTGGACAGAGTATGGAAAGGTGCTTCTGTAAGTTCAAGAGTGGGTGTATTGTTTGGGTGGACTTGTGTGGGGAGTACATTTGTGGACAGTTCCTGTATTTCTGATTGCACAACTGGTTGCTTGGTATTGCCTTTGTAGCATGCATTGTTCATTTTTTCTCTTGGAAGGGTTTGTGTGCTGTAGAGGGAGGTCAGTGTGGAGCTTTGATGTGGTATTGAGTCATGTCTCCTGGCTGTCCAGATTTTTGCAGAGTGTCCGGAGTTTTGCCTCATGTTTTGATCTATTCCATATGACATTTGTGGTTTTCTGGCAGGGCACTGGGATGATATGAGGATTGAGGTCATCAAATGATGACATACATTTGCGTTTCAGACTCTGGGTTCTTTGGAAAGTGTTTGGGGAGGGTTGTGCCTTGGCACAGCCCTGTTGCTCTAGTGGCTTTCTCAGTTTTTGAGAGTGATATTTGTAATCTGTCCTTGTTTTGTGCCTTTGTCCCCCCGTTTTTTGTCGGGCTTTGTCTGGATTTCTTGCATCACGAGTTGGGAAATATGGTTTGCGGTAGGCCGAAAGAAGGCAGTGTGAGGGTTGAATGATTGCTTGGCTGCATCCTGCAAAGCAGAGAAAAAAGGGGGGACCTTTTGGTGGATACAAGGCTGGCTTACCTTTGCTGTGAGCTATGCAGTGCATTGTTGATGATGGGGTGCAGTAGAGATGTTTGTTTTGGGAGCCTCCTTTCCATGCCTCGCCCCTGGTCAGATTTTGCTGAGAAGATTCTGAACTCAGTGGCTTTGGTGCAGTTTGGGTCTGAATGGGCAGATCTGGAGTTGCTCTGGCTGGTTGTGGAAGGAGGCTGAGGACTAGTTGTTGATTTGAAGGTTAGCAAGGCAGTGTTGGTGGCACAGTGGGAGATGATATGTGCATACTTCTCAGCTGTACATATTTTGCAGAATGCCCAGAATTTTGATTCATATTTTTGGTTCATTTCTCATAAAGTTGTGTTTTTCTGACCAATTGTTGGCAGATCATTAGGTATTACATTTAAAAAATAATGACAGACAATCATTGAGGGTTAGATTTAGGAAATAATGGAAGTCACTGGAGTTTCAGACTTCATATCCTTCAGAAAATTCCTGGTAATAAAAACAACTGTTATTCTATCAATTTTGTAAGTTGTAAGAGCAATACCTAAAATGTCCCTATTTGTTTGGGCTTTTGCCCCCATTATTGATGGCCTTGTTCAGATTTCTTACTTTATGAAGTTTAGCGGTATGGTTACGGTCTTTGGTGCAGAGGATAGGTTTATCTTTTGTATAAGTAAGTATGCACATTTGCTGAACTAGTCTGGCAGTTTGCACAGTGGTTAAAGTTATTGATCTGCAATTTCTGTGTTACAGAGTTTGAGTCCACAGGCCACATTTTTTTTCAGTACTTACCTGTGATTTTTCTTTTGTCAGATGGTGGAAGCACAGAACCTGGTGAGTCCAGTGGGAAGAGAAAGTAGTCAGGGAAGTCACATGTGAAAGCAGGCACGGTAGTCGAGGGACCCTGTCACAGGGGATTTGCCTGTTACTGGAGCAGTGCATGTTAAGGTTGAAAGTAGGTTGTTGGGAGTTCATGTAGGAATGTCTGAAATGGTGTGGGTTAGGTCTAGTTTGGGGATAAGGGGGGGGGGTTGGGTCATGTCAGGAGTTTGTGACAAAATGGCAGGAGTTAGGGAGAATCAACAGGGGCTTAGTGAGATTCAAAGGGGTTAGACATTGGGCAGGTTAGCATAGGGTGGTCTATGGGAGTTTGGCATTTTCTGTCATTGGGATTGTCACCTGCTTGAAGTGAGCAGGTATGCATTCAGCTGGGCAGGTGACAGACAGGAAGGCAGGTTGAGTAATTTGAGTTTGCAGCCACCTGAATCAGGTGGATTACCTTTAGCAATTCCTGGATTTCAGAGTAGTCGGGGCTAGGGGAATTTTCAGGGGCAGAGAAGAGGATGTCCTTTCCAGGGTTAAATGGCAGACTAGGGGACACATATTCCCATTAATGTGCAGGTACTGTGTCAGATGCTCATGCAATTTCCTGATTCACCGGTTGTGGTTAGATGGGTTTCTAAGGGAATTTTTATTAAATAAGGGGTAGGAAGGGAGGGTTCAGTTCGTAGGAATCTGTGTCTCTTGCAAGTGAAGAAACAGCTTTCAGAAGGCTTGGGGGGAGGAATGGTGGGAAGGTAGGTTATTTGGGTCCATTTTGATATTCCTTTCTTTAACAGCTTTAAGGGTTATCTATTGTGGGAACAGCCTGTGTCAGGCTGGTTGGCGAAGATGATGGGCAGGCTTGTCCCGCTTCTCTTCCTCCTCTGATGTTCGATGCTTAATTCAATGAATTGGGAAATGTAAGTGAGTGATAGGATGATGCTTGATAAGTAAGTAAGTGAGCAGAGGCGAGGGCACTGCTTCAAAAGTAAAAATAAGTGAATGGAGGTGAGCTCACTGCTTATTTGGTTAGGGCAAGCGGGGTTACACTGCCCTAGTAAATGGTTATATGGATGTTCATGCTGTGATCAATAAATTAAAATATCGTTCAATAAAGTTATGTTTATGGAAGTTTAATAAAGCTCATCAAATGTCATTTGGTGTGGTGAATTTATGGAAGGGGACCGGGACAATTTACATTTTATTCCTCCTTCTGACTGAGCTGGTGACAGACTTAGAATCTATACAGGAGGATTCCCATTTTCTAAAAATGCATGATTCACAACCTTTTTAATCAGGGCTTTACTGTCTAGATAGTTCTGTCTGTCTGTCTGTCTGTTAAAGTCAAATGGACTCATAGTCACATGTGTGAACTTCTATTGTTTTTCAGATCTTTAAAATAACATACTTTGGGACTGCGGACAATAACTTACTAAATCAGGTATACCTTCACTTGAGAAGGCCAGTTACAGTGCACTTATTACACTGCTGGGAGTAGTAGACGGTAGTCACTCTTAATCTGATAACATCAAAGCGCATGGGTTTCCTGAGGTGAAACAAATCAGTATACTCTCATCTGCAGGGCCTACCTGCTGTTACATAAGGTCTTATCTTACAGCACTGCTGTGTACCAGTCCTTCTGTCTAAGTTGAAATTCCTGCCCAACAGACAATGAATCCTGTTCTCTACTTGCACTTCACTGAATCAAGATGAGATTCATATATTCTCTCAAGAATCTTAGGTTTCAGCTGCTTAGGTACAATAACCTTGTCAGCTATGAGTACTCAGCTATGGAAACAATTTAGTTTCACTCTGAAGAGAAAGTATGGCTAGACTGATGAATATTGCTCTGGTGAGCCCTTCATTGCCAGTTCTTACTGCAACTGCATTTCTTAGTCATTGTCAGTCAGTAAAAAGGCTGTTTCCCCAGTGCAGTATTTGATGATTCAGAGATATGTTAGCTGCAAAGAGGAAAGATGTCATTGCTGGCTAATTTGCATATATCTGAATCTCCATTAACTGTTGCAAGTGTAGCTCCACCCTTTTCTGCTTTAGTTAACACTGGAGGACATGCATCGTGTCGGCACAAGCACCCCCATTTATACAGGCACACACAAAACACATGCATCTTACTAGGCCCTGGGTTAATATGTCCATGAAATATTTTTTCATTTGTCTCTGTTCTCTAACATCATGCATCTTTACAGTGAGTCAAAAATGCCAGCTGTTCATAATGCTAGAATTGCTGCTCTGTTACCTTAAGTGAGTCCAGGTCATAATGTAATCATTCTTCCTTTAAAATAATGGCTCCCCCAACACGACCACATTACTGCAATTGCCTCATGCATCCTTTCCCTCATAAATCATGAAGATTTTCAATCCTTGAATCATGTCAGACATTACAGCTCAATATTATATGCAGAATAACACTTGTGACACTAACCATTTAGTGGGTAATTCTGCTGCTGTTTTCTATGTTTGTAGTGCAGGGTTCATACTCTTTCCCCCATTGTTCTTTACATATTTTTCCTTAATTACTTAACACATATTTTCAAGTCTCCCTGTTCTCTAATGGTGGCCCAAAGCACAAATCCTTCAATGTGAATTGGGAAGGTACAGGATTTAAATCTGTTTTACTGTCTTTAGGGTACACTATATAGAGTATCCCTGGTGCCTAGTGTGCCCCATTTTATTTTCAAAGTGAGTTGTTCCTGGAGACTAGTGTTCCACCCAACCCTAAGTGCTATTAAAGCACTGAAGAGGCACTCTGGTGTCCAGTATTCCTCCCTGCCAACCCTAAGTGCTATGAAGGCCTGCTATGAAAAGTCTCTCTGGTGTCTAGTGTTCTTTCCTCACATGTCTTTTGTAAGGGTCATTAAGGCACATTGTTTAATGTAATTTCTGGCCATGTACTGTTTAAGTGCAATTGTGCCATATTGTTGAACATGTATCTCTGGTGTCTAGTGGTCACCATAATGTTGCAGTATCTGTTTGCTACTGTAAAGGTGTGAGTGGAGGTATGACCCCCCAACAAAACACAACACACATATTCATACATTCATGTATGTGTGTGTGTGTGTGTGTGTATGTGTGTGTGTGTGTGTGTGTGTATATACACACACACACACACACACACACACACACACACACACACACACACACACACACACACACACACACACAAAGTCCCCCACCTAATCACACAGTCATACACAGGAACTCACACCCATGCACCCTCTCTTGGGAGAGCGCATGTATAATTAACATACTCCTCTCCTCCAGGATGCCTGTTTAGTATTTAGCATGGCCTCAGCGACATCCCATTGTGATGCTACTCATCTTCATGTTATAGCACCACGGTAGTGTTGTGTCTAAATTGGAAATGTGTACAGAGAGGTGTACACTTCATGCACAATGTGACCCCATTTCACCAGTCTAAGATTCTGTCATGTAATGTGTCTCAAAATGTTAGATAATTGATTAGGTAATTCTCTTTCTGAATCTAGTGCTACTACTTGCAAAATAATTTTATATTTATATTTTTATAATCACATCAATAACTTTTGAGTTAATGGCTTTGCTCAGTACCCCATATAAGTCAGTGCTGTGCACAATGCTTTTCTTTTTGTGCTTTTTCACCCAAATGCTTTAAAAGCATTATCTCTGAGCTTCTCTTGATAGTCTGGCTGCTTATCACATTGCATTTTCTCATCTTCTTTGATTTTACAGCATCACATCTTTACATTTTAATAGTACAACAAACACATAATTCTTTTTTACCTCAAAAAATGCAATTTCTTTAATATAGTCTTATTTTTTATTATTTTGCCTTGCTTCTACAAAACTGACAAAACTCTGGATACTTCATCCTCTCTTGCCTATGGCCACATCAAATTCATGAAGACTTGAATTTCAGCTGTGTCATAGTTGTTGTATCCTGCACTGCTCTCTTTCTTGTTACTATTTCTGTGAATATTCTCGTTTGTTTTGTGCTTCAATTAACTGCATTATTTAACTCACATTTTATCTTCTATATACACTCTTCCATTTCTCATTTAATTCCTTTGAACTGTGTATTTGTAACTAATTCCATTCAATCTGCATAGATTTACAACTTTTTGTAGGATTTGTTTCTTTTTAAAATCATGCCCATTGCCTGATTATTTACTATACCTCAAACCCTTTTGTCTATCAATGACTGTACAACTCAAAATATTCACATATTTGGTCTATTATTTAGCTCAGCAATATTAGGTTTCCTCTGAGCTCTGGCTCATGAAGAAACATGCAACCTGGAATCCTTTCAGGCTTCATGGCTTGACCACTCGCAGTAAGGAACAGGCTGTAATATTTAGATTTATTACTTCCAGTCTTACACTAAACACCCTTGCAGTGATTCATTTCTTGTTGGTTACACTTAGGCCATCTTTCCTTGAAAGAACAAAACATTCCCTAAGCTCCTAATGAATTATGCTAGTGAAAAGTATAACACTGACTTTGATTCACTTTACTGGCAGATAAGGGAGGTCATTTGTGCCCTATTGTAGCTTCCACAAATTTGAACATATTTAATATGACAAAATTGTTAGGATCACTGACATTACAGACTTTATCTCCTTTCTTGCTATAGAATGCATTCATAGTAACTTTGGCAGAAAAGGATTCTGATTTACATATTCCTATCCAAAGAGTTCTTGCATAGTATCTCACCTTTTAAGAGTAGCACTCTCATCACCAATTATCATCATTGCCCTTTAGCCTTTACTGTGCCTTGAGTATTTATAAGATGCTTGGTTCCACTATGTACTTATCCCAGACTTATAGGAGTTCACTTTTGTCCTTACTCAGTGATCATCTAGTTCAGACAACTTCCACTTAATGCTTATTCCTTGCAGTTTAACAAAATCTTCAATAGTTGCATAGTATGGGTAGATTTCCTGTTTTCCAGAAATTGTATCTATTTTACTCACAAATAGATTTGTAGGGATAGTCTTGGATACCAAAATTTCCATGCAAATGATATTTTTCTTCATGCCTAAAAAACAGAAACAAGTCACAGCAACTTATCTCTCCCAGCAGTGGATATACATTTTCCTTTATTCCCATGGTTGCAAGTACCATACTACACATGAGAAGGGTTCAGTAGTAAGTCTGCACCTTTTGGAGCTGGAGTTCCCAGCCATTGAAACACATTTTCTCATGAATTCAGCACTTGTGAAAGAAATCCAGTGATTGCACAATGAGACTGCTATCATTCTAGGACTGGTGATCTCAGATCAGAAATTATCCACATAATACTTGAGGTTCATGGAAGATATGGTCTCTGTCCCAGACAGAACAGCACATCATCTTCAGAGAGAATTGAGTTATCCATTTGGACCTGACAGTCTTTAAATCAAGAACCAAAATAAAAGCACTAGTGCTGCAAGCCACACAGACCAATACTCAGAAAATCCAAAGCAGGGAAATACAAAAATGAAATAATGTTGAGCACGTTTATCCAAAAGAAGAAGGACTTCATCAAAACTAATTTTATAAATTGCCACAGCTTTAAATAATTTATTTGATAGTCACTTGTCTAAAGCATTACCTAAGTATAGGAAAGTTCACTTGCCCACTAGAATAAAATAAAATGAAATAAGAATCCAAACATTTATACTGAAAATAAAACACTTTGTAAAATAATTGTGAAAATAAAATTCTGATGAAGCATAAAATAATTTTTTTCAGATAAGTGGGTAACAACCAAACATTCCAAACAAATAAAGTTAATTTTAATAAAAAAAACATGCTCCAGGATTTAACAAAATCCATGTAGGCACTCTGTAGATCTTACATGGAATGTATCCATGTACACTGCCACTGTTCCTCTTTGGCAGTGCTCCATGCATATTCATGATGGTGTGCTGCCTAGGGAGAGCATATGAACAGGGATATTGAATCCATGTAGGCAGAAGTGTACAGGCTACCCATGGTTGTGGATGCCTGGTCGGATGTTATGTACAGGGTGAGGCTCCCTGTAATGCTCCCCAATACTATTGAAATGCTGTGAATTGTTTTAAATGTGTAATATTTTATTTTTATGAATTTATTTCCTCTCTGTATGTTTATGCAGCATGGCATGGAGCACAGCAATGCCAAGCTGTACTCACATATAGACAGATGACACCTGCTACACATCTAAAATAGAAACTGGATGTAATTAATTATCATAATTACATATTTGTTTTTTTAATTGCTGTTTGCATGGTGTTTTGTGGAGTGCTGCAGAGCTGCACAGCTCTTATACTTACATAGCCGACAGCTGCCAGATATCTAAACATAGAAACCGGATGTAATTAATTATTTATTCCTGGGTCTGTTTAAGCATGTTTGCATGGTGCAGCACAGTGCTAAGTAATGCTAACAGGTAGCCCAGTAGTATATGGTAAGGTATACTAGTTTTCATAATATACAAGTAACTAAATGGGAAGAGTTACAGCCTAACCCTTAGTAGGTCCTTGGTTCGAGTCTGTAACAGTCATAAGATATCTATAATTAAATTTAGTATACATGTTTAATTTTAAAATCAAATTTGTGAAATATGGCACTGCTGCACTGTGTTGAGCATTGCTTAAACATGCTAATGGCTACTACTGTTGTACAAGTTTTCACACTGCTTAGCTCTGCTTAGCTGGTTTGTGCATTGCTAAGCAATGGTGAGCTTTTTTGAATGTTGCTCAATGACGTGTAAGGGCAGGGAAAACAACCTATATTAGGTGCAATAGGTGGGGATTCTGCATCATTCTTTGGAGTCTGCTTATATGCTGATATGCCAGACAGTGTTGGAGAGAGTGCACACTTTTGGGTGCAGAGATAGTGTTTGCAGGAGTCCATGGTCTTTTTTGGGCTCCTGGTAAAGAATTATGAACCCAGGATGATGAAGGGTGGTTTCCAGGGCTCAGAATGTAAGGTAGAGGCCTGAGACCAGTTGGCCAGGGAATATATACCAGTGCTACTGGTATCCCCCACACTGGTAAGCAGTGTCATCACCATTATGATGACCTGAAGAGGAGAATGAGGGGAACCTTGGACACCTGGGTTCAAGAGGCAAGAGCTGGGCATGCCCCACAAATATGTAAGCATGTTTTTCACTGTTTTATCAAAATGCATGCTGAAAGTCTGCAAAACTGGTATGGATAATGGTATGCTTCTCTCCCAACAGCTGCAGCTGAGAGAACTTGCAATGTTGAGCCCCATGGAGGGTGCATGGCCAGGTTGCACCATGAGTGTGGTAAGTACAGATTTATTATGCTAACTGTAGTGCAATAAGCAAGAAAGAGTAAAGCATTTACTGAAATAAAATATACACAATAAAGACTGTAGTGCAATAAATGGGCAATTTGAGCTGTAGTGCAATAAATGAACAATAACAACTGCATTGCAGTAAACAATAAACAATACCAATAACAGTAAGCAAAATGGTATACAGTAGGACTGTGTTGTCATAACCATGGCAGTAGAGCTGTATGTATTGCTTGTCTATGGTAAGGTTGTTGCAGTCAAGTGTAACAGACAAGTGACAAGTGGAGTACCTCAGGGTTCAGTCCTGGGACCGCTCTTGTTTGGCATCTACTTCTCGGAAGTACAGGCCAACACTAATGGACTCTGGCTAACAAAGTTCGCAGATGACTGCAAACTGGGAGCCATTATTGAATCCCCAAATGATGTGGATACTCCACAAAAGGGCCTTACAGAAACAGATGCTTGGTGCCAGAGCCAAGGACTCAAGCTCAATGCCAAGAAATGTATAGTTAGCCCCTTTGAGAAAAAACATGTACCCATAAATTACCATATAGGTGGCAGTACACTAAACATTGAAAGTGTGATAAGAGACTTAGGGACACAGGTGGATTGTGGTCTCAACTTTGATAACCACATCGCCACAACAGTCAGGAAATCCTTCTATGTGGCACACCTCATCACTAAGGGCTTTTCATCCAGAAAAAAAGGAGGTCATTGTCCCACTGTACTCATCCCTCATTAGACCCATTATAGAATACAACACCCCATTTGGTATGTACCTCTCAAGACATCTGCAACAACTGGAAAGGCAGCAGAAGTACCTCACTAAAAGAATCACAGGCCTAAAGCAGATGCCCTACACTGACCGCCATAAAAAACTCCAGCTATACTCTGTCACATATCGTTTACTCAGAGGTGATCTCTGCTTAACATACAAGGCGATGTCAAATCCAGAGCTGTTGGACATGCTGCAGTTAAAGAAATCCCAATCCGTCAGAGCCACACACTCCAGGGATCTAAACCTTGTCATCACAATAAACAAAACATGCTGGAGGGATAGGTTCCTGACCCAGAGACTCCCCAGACTCTGGAATAGATTGCCCATACATGTCAAGCAGAGTGCCTCTTTGGCCCTCTTCAAAAGGAACCTTGACGATTGGATGGGAGAAAGGAAATTCACCCCGGGGATCACATCAGTCACCCTGCTAGACAGGGGTCCAGGGAAGTAAATAGTGTGGGAAGAAATAGCCAGGGAATTGTTATGGCTAGGCTTGTATAGGCCCTAGGGCTGATAGCCTAGTACCAACCTATGAACCTATAAACACTGTAATAGCTGTAGAATGCAAAACTAATGGCCTACAAACAGTATTGCTCAAATCATAGTATGGGCCAAGGCTGTCTCTAGGCCAATATCAGCCACATAATGCTCTCTGTTCCTCCTACTCGAGGTAATAAAGGTATATGGATGAGGTAGCCCACTCTATGGGCAGATATTGTGCGTGGATGTCACAGACATTTACCAGCAATACCAATAAAGTGTTAAGCAGCATTGTTGATTCCTAAATAAATCTGTCTTAATATGTGTGTTCTACTGTTGCTATAACACTGGAATAGTTCTAGACTGCAAAACAAATGTCCTGTAATATGTATTTCTTAACTCATAGTATGGCCCAAGCTTGTCTCCAGGTCAGTATCAGTCACATAATGCTCTAATTTTCTCCCACTCCGGGAACAAAAGGTATATGGTTGAGGTAGCCCATGTTATGAGCAGATATTGTGTTTAGATTTCACAGACATTTATCAGCAATACCAAAAAAATGGTAAGCAGCATTGGTGATTCCTAAATAAATCTATCTAAATAGTTCCACTACAGCTTTATTTCTTGCATGTCTGTACTAAGTTGCTGCAGTCAATTGTTACATTATTTGCAGATATCCCTTGCAATCACAATTATTGGGTTCTATTCCTATGCCTGCCAACTAAGGCATGACGGCTGTCTAGTTTATGTACTGTATACAAACATGCTTCTCAAGTGTCATGATTTCTCGTAATGTAATTAAAACTGCCTAATCCATCTGTCACAGGATTACTAGAAAAATGATTACCTGGAATACATTGTATTACCATAACACCTTGGTAGTTATATAAGTCCAAATTATGTGAAACTGTTCTGTGTAGTTGTGTACCTACATTTGTTATTGCTTGGCCCATACTGAGCCATGCTAACAGCTTGTGAGGTATATATGTGCGACATCAGCTATAGGAGAATTGTTGCCACTGTACTTAAAACTGACACTACACACCTGTAGAGTATTTATTATCGGTGTTGTCAGGGATATAGTATGCATTGTCAGTAATGGAATGTTTCTCTCTCTCTCCACCCATTATTTTCATGTATTTATTATTGTTATTTGTTATTATGATTTAATATTAACACATTTTGTTAAACTAACTGCATTTTGGTAAAATGTGATTTATTATCGGTGTTTTATTATGATTTAATATTAACATTTTATTATTTTTTTTTATTTTACATTTGTTGACCGGGCTAGTCTAACTAGATATATTTCCATTTTCAGTAGAGGCCCGGGGAGAAAAGCTCCAGTAGTAGACAAATTGATTATAAAATTTGAAATAAAAATACACGTGATGCAAATCATAGTTGATACATAGTAAATGAAAGTAGTTAAGTAAAGATACTAGAAGAAGTAAATAAAAAAATGGCGATAAAAGATGACATGTACATTAATATAAAAGTTACAAATATTATGTGCAAAATGAATTACACAAAAAAGTGAGAAAAGGGTCTGAACAAATAATGAAAATAAGAGTGTTTTGTGATCAACAGCAGTATAAAGTCCAGCAGTCTGTTCCATTGTGTTCACCAGTTCATTTCTGCTTCAAAAAGTATGCAAGGTGTTTGCAATATATAGAAAGAGGCGCAAAATAAAAATTAGCAAAACCAGATGGTTAGTCAGGGTTATAAGCTAGTAAAAGCAGGGTTATAAGGTAGAAAAAGCAGACGGTTAGTCAGGGTTACTGCAGGGGCATAACCAGTGTGTTTTAAGGTGTTTTTTGAGGTTTTGTTTAAAGAGAGGCAAGGAAGTAAGTGATGTAAGATCGTTGGGGAGTAGGTTCCAGTTTTTTCCCACTGCATTAGAAAACAGGGAATCACCAGCTGTGTTGTTAGTCTTGGTTATGTTAGCTAGAAGTTTACTAGAAGAGCGTAGGGAGTTTAGATTTTTATAGGGGATTATGAGATTGGATAGTACAGGAGCGCTATTAGATTGATAAAATATCTTATGGGCAATGGTTAGTTGGGAGATATTAAGATGGTTTTCAAGTTCAATCCAGCCTAGCTGCATTAGATTTAAACAGTGGTGAGTTCTAAAGGGATTGCCAGTGGCAAATCTGGCGATGCTGTTGTAGGCATGTGCTAGTTTGACAAAATTATTTTTTTTGAGGTTAGTGTATATGGGACAGGCATATAGAAGTGTTGAAATTAAATGGGAGTGTGCAATTTTGGTTCTGGCTATTGGAGTTAGGAAACTTTTCATTCGATATAAGGAGCCTATTTTTCTGTTGACAGTTTTTATGGTATTATTTATGTGGATATCAAACGTAAGATTATTGTCAATAGTTATTCCTAACAATTTGGTGGTAGAGTCGGGCTATATGGTAGTGTGATTATTGGAGATGATAGAGAAATCTATAGGGGGGGACTTGCTAGTGGGTGTAAAGAGAAGGAGCTTGGTTTTTTTAGCATTAAGAAGGAGGCAACGTTTTGTAAACCATGTTTCAACAGTATCGAAAACATTTTGAGTCAGAGACTGTAGCTCAGATGTGGAACTAGCTGAGCATATTAATGTTGAATCATCTGCATATTGAATGCAGGTGGCTTGTGGGATTGCTACATGGAGGTCGTTGATAAAAAGGGAAAAAAGAAGTGGGCCTAAAATGGACCCTTGAGGGACTCCAAGGGAGACTGGTAGAAGGGATGATATATTATTTTCCCAGAGAACTGCTTGTTGTCTATTGGTTAGTTAGGACATGAACCATTTAATAGCCAGAGAGTCAATGGAATAGGATTCAAGAATGTTGATAAGAAGGGTATGGTTTACCATGTCAAAAGCTTTTGAGAGGTCAATAAAGAGTGCAGATGAGGGGTTATTGTTGTTTTGATTTCTATTTATGACATCTGTAAAGGATAACAAGGTAGTAGTGGTGCTATGTGCTGGCCTAAAACCATGCTGGCACTTAGCTATTATGTTATTTTGAGTTAAATTATTTAAAAGTTGCTGGTGAACACATTTTTCCATGATTTTTGCTAAGGGTGATAAAAGAGCTATTGGTCGGTAGTTAGAGTAATCATTTGAGTTACCACCTTTGTGAAGGGGGATAATGTGGGAGATTTTCCAGATGTCTGGAACTTTTCCATCGTTAATGGTTCTATTTATGAGGATGGATATGGGATAGGAAATTACTTTGGCTACTTTTTGGAGGTATTCAGAAGGTAGCTGGTCGGCAGAAGGAGTACATGGCTTAAGTTTTTGAATGAGTTTGTAGATGAGGGTGGTAGAGATTGGTTGCATATAAAATGCTGGTAGAGTGCTAGGTGTGGTGGTGGGTAGGCTTGAGTTGTCTGGAGTAAGTTGACTAGCTAGTCCTTGTATGGTATCTGTGAAGAAGGAGTTGAAGGCATTGGCAGTTTGAAGGGGGGGTATCAGGGTCTGCCTGAAGTGGGGTAGGAGTATGAGAGTGCCCTGGGGAAAGGAGTTTATTGATACTAGACCAGAACCTCTGAGGGTTATTTTGGTGATTTTGCTGTAGTTTGTAGTAGTAGTTCTTTTTATCCAAGAGTATTCCCTTTTTTGCACTATTTCTTAGTTGCTTAAAAAATTGTTGATCAGAAATATTTTTGTTAGCTCTCCACTTAGCCCAGGATTTATTCTTAAGTAAGATTTTTTGTCTGGTTTCTTTGGAAAGCCAGGGGGCTGGTTTGGCCTTAATTCTGATGGACTTTTTGGGTGCATGCCTGTCAAGGATAGTTCGGAATTTAGTGTTTAGATAATTGACAGCCTCTTCAAGAGGTAGGGTTTTTAAAGGGTTCCAGTCACAGGCACTTAGGTCATTTTGGAATGATACTGGGTTGAAGTGTTTATTGGTGCGTATGGTTCTGTATATGGGTGGAACTGTGATAACATTCTTATGCCTAAGGATGTAAGTTAAGGTATGATCACTGACATCATCAGGTAGAGTTCCTACATTGTAAGTTTGTTTTTGTCTGTTTATAAGTATCCAGTCTAGGGTGCTCTCTTTTTTGTTTGGTTTATTAATTCTGGTTGTAAAGGTGATAGTTTGACTGAAACTATGAAGGTTGATATGGGAGGTAGGATTATCAGCATTGATAGTTTTCCAATCAGTATTAAAATCACCAAGTATAATAGTTTCTTGGGGGTAAGTTAAGGACACCCAGCTTAGTATATACTTTATAGTACTGATATTATTACCTGGTGGAAGGTACATGCAGATGATGTATAAAGATTTGTTTTGGTTGATTTGAAGTCTGGTGATAAGTACCTCTGCATTACTATCTTGAGGTGGGTAGAATGGTAAAGTGGAGATCTGGAGTTTGTCTTTGAAAAAGACTGCTACTCCCCCACCCTTTCTTTTTATACGGTCTTGTCTCAGTACATTATACACCTGGGGAATGATTTCATTGTCTTTGGTCTCAGGTTTTAACCATGTTTCTGTCAGACAGAGGATGTCAAAGCTATGGGTGTCTAAAAGGGCATGGAGATGGGTTACTTTGTTGTTAAGGCTGCGGATATTTAGATGTCCTATTAGGAAAGAGTTGGGAAGTATGGGTTGGTTTATTAGGGTAGGTGGATTGGTAGGGCCAGGGTTAGGGTGGATGTCACCATCTTTTAAGGAGGGTTTAATGAGTCTTAATGCTGAGTTATTAATAAAGTTGGTTAGATATTTCACTTTTTTTACTGTGGGTATATTGTACTTAATGTGGGAGAGCCTATGGTATTTTGGTCTTAGATAGCTGGGAGTTGAGTTGATATTAATTTGACTACTTGGTAGTGTAGAAGTGTGTATTGCTGTCTGTTTAGTAGAGTAGTTAAAGTGGTAAAAGTATGGTTCTTCAAAGGAGGTGAGGATATATGCATATGTCAGGGCAGTTGATAGTATGGTTATGAGTATGGATCTTGTAATGTTTGTTTTTACTGTTAAAGTCATCTTTAGAGTTTATGTATAAAAGTTTTTAGGAGTAGAGAAGAGATGTAGCAAGCAAGGGGAAAAGGAATGGGAAGATGTAGCAAGCAAGGGGAAATAGAATGAGAAGAGGAAAGAGAGGAGAGAACAAATTGTTAGTGTCTGAAAGGAAGAATTAAGGTACAATAGGAGTGGTTATAAAAGTAATAGTTAAGTGGGAAGGTTGGGGATAGTTTAGTTAATCAGTTGGCAAGTAAGGTTGTTAGAATGAGGGAGGGGGTGTGGTAAGAGAAGTATAAGTCTAGGACCACTGGGGGTGGGTGAGATTTGGGGGTAGGGTAGGGGAGCTGAGCGGGTCACAGCTGAGACAGGCTGGGAGACAATCAGTTATACAGTGAGACTGTGTTCTATAGGCTAAGAGAAAGGTAAGAGTTGTTTCCTATATTTACTTATTAAAAGACATAAAGGGGTAAGCGTTTAGAAAAGATGTATAGGAGAGAGAGGTAATAGTAAGGAGTTTTAATGCAGGAAAAGTGACTAGTTTAGAAAGTTGATTAGGAGTTCTAGGACAGGAGTAGAAAGGGCTGTCAAATAAGCTTTCTGGTGAATGAGTAATAAACAATAAAAGGTTACTACATTTGCTCTCTGTCAGAGGGGTTCACTTGTATTAATAATAGACACTAATAAGGTTAATTCTTTACCTATCTGATAGAGGGAGGTAATTACATATAGTAATGGTTCTAGTAGGGATAACAGATGAAGGCTACTCCACAGGGCTGCAGGCATTTGGCTAGCAGTAAGAAATAATTCTACTTGCTTTGAGCTCTGCTGCCCTCTAGTGGAGTAAGGAGGGAGTTACAAATTAAGCCTAAAATATGAGGTAAGGAGGAAAGAAATAGGTATGTAGGAGATGGCCTAGGGGTAGGTCCTCAGGTGTGCAGGCCCTTACAATAGGTTCTACTTTAGCACTTACAAAAGTTAGTTTAATACCTATGAAAACAGTAGGTTATCCCCTAGACTGTGAGGCTAAACGAGGAGAGTCTAGGTAGTTCACATAGGGTTTCCTGGTGGGTATCCCTTCTGTTCTTGATTGGTTTCCTTCTACCTTGCTATGTTACAGTAAGGGGGAGAGCCTGTAAGACTGGCACAAGGCTTAT
This sequence comes from Protopterus annectens, assembly GCF_019279795.1. Lineage (NCBI taxonomy): Eukaryota > Metazoa > Chordata > Ceratodontiformes > Protopteridae > Protopterus > Protopterus annectens. Next base: position 122,178,557 of record NC_056734.1, on the reverse strand, counting down.
AAACTATGAAAACAGTAGGTTATCCCCTAGACTGTGAGGCTAAACGAGGAGAGTCTAGGTAGTTCACGTAGGGTTTCCTGGTGGGTATCCCTTCTTTTCTTGATTGGTTTCCTTCTACCTTGCTATGTTACAGTAAGGGGGAGAGCCTGTAAGACTGGCACAAGGCTTATAAAGGACCACACACCACCTTGAGGACAGGGGATTGCTAGTTAGGGCTAGGGATTTATTTTGTTAAACTAACTGTTTTGTTGGCCTTATGGTTTAATTCTTACTGGCATGCTATTAACATACTGGTTGTTATGCTACTTAATGTTGTGTTACACATAATATACATTAATATCGATTTGGATTAATAAATATAATTTTCCACTCTGTTAAGACTAACAATAGTTTGGTTATTACTAACCTTAACTCATTGCTATACCTAATTTACCACAGCACTTCAAGGAAGGCCTGTTCTGGATCTTCTGCCTACCTTGCCTCTTCTGGCCATGGCACTGGGTCCCAGCACTTATGGGACCCAGACCAGTCGTGTCCCCTCTGCTGCCCCTGCACTACCCATGGCATTGGGTAGTACTGCCCCACAGGACAGAACAAGGCCCCCCTTCTGGCACTGTTGGTGGAGTGGGAGTTGTCACCCAGACTGAGCTACTGTTTTGGTGTGCAAGATTGTCTACCCTGGTTTTGACCACTGCCTATGCCAGATTGAGGAGATGCTAGCCAACCTGGAGGGCCAGCCTCACCATGGCTCCCACCCTCCACCACTGCCACCCTCAGGGCATTGATGGAGCAGTTCTGACAGTCTCATAGGTGGGGATGTGAGTCACGCTACTGCCTTATGGAGGCACATGTAACTTAGATTCCACAACACCCTCCCTATTCAAGGTGTTCACCCCCTCATGTGTCACACACCACCCCTGTCTGCCATCTTGTCTGTCTTGTCTGTCTGCAAATGTATCCTTGGCTACCCAACTTACCTCCCCCACATATACCTATGTCCCTTCCCCAACATTCCATTCTCACCTTAAAAAAAATGGGCACCTGTCCCTCCCAAAAAATATTGTCCCATTCATGGCTCTCCATTTCGCACACGTGTCCATTGGACACGTAATTTGGTCCAATTAGCTTGACAACGCATTTAGGTTGTCCTCGCCCCTCTCTCTCTCTGGGGTGGAGAGTACAAAGTCACGTACAAATTCTGTCAAAGTGCACAGTTGTTGCTGTACAAGAAATAGATAGCTATGGTTCTTTCCTACACCCTTCCTGCACATCCCTACCTGCCTTTCACTATGTTTTGCCCTGCTTGCACACCATTTCACCAATTTCCTATCTCCCCATTTTTCTTTTGTTTTCTTTATATTTTTTAACGCGATGTTGCACCTTCGCTAAGCTCAGTTAAATGAAGATTTGTTGGTATACTTGTTTTTAATATTGTAATACGCACTTAGAAAATAAACACCTGTCCCATATTTTGAACCCAAGACCATTACACCTGTAGATACCTGCATTAACCTGCCACACCACACAGCACTTAACTAAAATAGGTGGTTTAAACAAAACATAGTAATTGCCAGTTACAGTCATTAAGCATGTTTCAGCAGAGCTGCATGCCATGCCATGCTGTGCAAGATGATTAAAAAGTAATGGAAACAATGGGAGTGTACCTTGGAGCCTGGTGCAATAGTACACCACCAGAAAGCCAAAGACATAATAATGGATTTAAGTGAGGCCTGTGATAGCAGGTAAATGTATCGTTTTACCAGCAAAATGTAGAAAGACACCTGCTAAGGCATTAATGGCAAAATACATGTTCAGCTGGGACCTTGGTGCAGAAATACATCCTTATAAAGTCATGTACATACTGATGGATGTAGAAAATGTTTGTCACAGCCTGTATATGTGCACATATATCTTGCAAATACATCGGCTGAAGCAGTGAATCAGTAGCTCAGTCTGTTAAATGCCTTGTAGCTAGTACATTTTGCCACGCACAGTCCTGGGTTTAAATCCAGTGGTGTGTAGCAGTGGAATTACAGTATTGTGAAGCCAGCAAATAATGACTGAGACATGCATTGTTTATCCACACAATGCATATCATGATATGTCTGCATTTCACTGATAGAATCACAGGCCTGCAGATAGAAACACACTTTTATCCCTATAGCAAAAGTATATGGGCATAAAGTATCACATCATGCATTAGTATGCAGGCACAAAGAAATTCTACTCAAGCACTGCAAATGTGGGCCACTAATATGAGAGTGGACCACACAATCCTTTCAAATTTACAGTGTCAATTAGCACAGCTGCACACCTAACATACACATTTGAAGTACCTGCTTGCAACAAGGACTACCCTCATGCATGTTCCAAATTGCTATCAGACTGTAACACATGGCCTGACCGTGGACATATTGTTATATTTATCCTCCACGTTGCTCAAGGATGCAATAAACATGTTGCCTAGTACTCTATTAGTGATACCATTGCCTAATATACTTATCTTAAACACATGCCTTAATTGGACTAGAAAGGGTAACCTCACTCTGGCTCTGCTTTTACAATAAGGCTGATGCAACTCCCACAGTTACTTCCACAGCTTGTTGTTCTCCAAAGGTTTCACACTCTCTGCCTATGCCTATTACCTGCAGCAGCAGCTGCAACCTGTAGCATACCCATCTCTATGTAAAAGCTGGTGCTGCAGACCTACGCTCTGTGATGAAGTAGTCTCCTCATCCCAGTAATGTCCAGCACAACATATCAGAAAGGGACACTAATCTACATGAAGGTCTTATATATTGTACTGCAGTTGGATGTGATTTGCTGATGATAGTGTAGATCAGCTGTGCTGGCTGCAATTAGCATTTCAGATCCACAGATTGGTTAACAGGCAATCACCTGCTGATGAGAAGCATGTTAAAAAGACAAGCAGCTAGCTATGGGAAGCCATTCTGTATGAGATTTCCTCACACAGATCACACATATGTAAAGTATTAACTATCAGCACATATCAGCAGAGGAGTAGTGTACTCTATCAGGTATGTAACCATCTCAGGATGCAGATGTCTGGCCATACTTACGGGGAATAGGGATTACTGCATTAAGCCTTTCTTAGAACTTTGGTAATGACATGTCAATGATCTCCAGATTTTTTACACATTCAGAGGATGTGCAAGACATCAAGGGTGGAATGTATATTGTCAATGGGACACAATGGGCTCATGGAGCTCTCCCTTTACAGCAGTAGTAATAGCACACTGCTATTTGTTTGGCACAGGTGGTTTGACATATTATCATAGGGGTTGCCCCTTGGGGACACACTACAATAGACTACAGTGTCAGCTGTATGAACATACAGCAGTATCTGTCATGTCACACATGGGAATACCTGACTATCACTGGTATCCTAGTTGTATCCACATGCTTAGTATGTTTGCATACTGTGGAATATGACATGTGTGATCAAGCAGTGGATATTGCCAGCCATTCTGTATTTGCTGTAGCTCTACATTGTGTACTTCCACTTATGTGATCCTGACATGTGTTCCCATGTTGTTGTTTTCAGGGAACATGTATGCAAGATGCTGTGCAGATTTCATGGATGGAGAGAATAAGTCAATACTGTAAGGTCTCCAATGCACACCATGAACTCCTACTGTCCAGGGAGAGGCACAACAGGGAACAGCGAGAGGCACTTTGGGCTGACCTTGCCCATGATGTCAGTGCCACTGGTCATCAGAGCAGGACATATGAGCAGGTCCAACACCACACAGTGGACATGATTAATGCCACATACAGAAGACCAGCAGATGTAGCCATGGATCATGGCACCACCGGTGGAGGGCCTGCAGTGGAACAATCACTCTCAGCCACTGAGGGATTCTTGGCAAATCTAGGCACACACGACAGCTCCCAGGCATCCATCACATTATGGATATGGGTGCCACAGTGTCTACAGCAGAGGAGCATGCAGGTAAGCTTTGATCAGCATTGCAATACTGTTGCATTCAGTGTGTCAGGGCAGCATTCAGTGTGTCAGGGCATATATAGTCTTATGTGGGTGTCAGGTCTGTATGCTTTTGTTGGGGGGGTTCACTGCAGTTTGACTGTCATGCTCAGATTTTGACCAATATGACAATTAACTTAGTAACTACTGTAAATGTGAGATATAAGGGGTGTACTACCTTGTGGTGGAACATGCTTTGGTACTGACATTACCTCTCCCTCAACTTTTCACAGGTCCATCAGGTACTGGCCAAGCCCATGGTCCTGCTCCTGGTAAGCATGACACTGTTTTGTTATAGATGTAGGTTTACAGCAGTATAATCCCTAGACTGTCATCCCAGGCCTGCTGCCTGCATTGCTGTGCTGTCAGCATGATTGCCAACTGCCCACATATATTTTGACTGTACACGTTAGACACATACCTATGTCTTGTAGATGTGACAACACTGATAGATGTGCCGGTATTGTCAGGACACTACAGAGTGTCATATGTGTCAACTGTGCAGAGTCTACACAAATGTCAACAGTGTACCTCACTGATGCTGATGAGATTGCAGTGTAATGAGATGTTATTTTCAAGTAATTACAGCTGTTATTGGGAAGAGTACTGTGCTCATATCCTACTATATGAGGCTGGGTTTTCAACAGGTCTGTCATAGTGACAGCAGTGTATACAGTCTTACATATATCACAGCATAGTACTGCAGAGCATAATAGTGCAGGTATTAATGTACTTCTTATTCCTTTCTTATCACAGGTGACTGAAGGAGTTGGTGTCTGTACCCTACACAACCTAATGTCAGTGTCTCCTCAGACTCTGATGATGATGGTGGCCACAGTGTGGCACAGGTGAGGATTTTGGGGGCTGAATCTGTCCCAGAGGTTGACATCCCTCTTCTGCCCTCTTTTTCACTGCACACAGTCAGTATACCCACACATACCCAGTCCCTGGAGGCTGCAGATATTAAACAGTCAGAGGGTGGGAACATTGAATAGGAAAGTCTGGCAACTATGGCTCCAGTGAGTGTAGACACTGGCCATAGCCAGAGATCTTGCGAGGTCCCACACAGGCAGATTGACAGGGGTGCTTGTAGGATGCCTTCTGTCCGTCCACCACCTGTTGCAGGTTTTACATCATAGGTCACTCAGCGCATGTTTTGGCTGTCATGGAGGCACAGGCATGTCCTGAACGGAACACCAGATATATGCTTAGGGTTATAGATGCAGCACATTCTGACATCTGTGACTTCCTCCACCCCATTGGGGACACCCTGGATTGGTTCACTGATTCAGTGGACAGAAGGTGGGCTGAGACAGCGTCTGTCTTAGACTTCACATTGTCCATGCTGGAACATGGGGTTGGAGTTGAGTGTTGGACTCATGGACATAGATCATCAACCCCATCTGCTGAGAGTCCACGTGGCCATGCACAATCACGCTGCTGTAGTGGCAGTACATCCAGCGCTGTGTGTTACAGACAATGACATCTGTCCCTGTTTCTGCAGTACTGCACTTCACTCAAATGTCCACAGCATTCCCCAGCTGTCTGCTGTACTTGATATGTGACTAAAGTTCATAATATTACACCACACACATGCAAAAGATGTGACTATTTACACATTAGAACCATCAACACTATCACCTATGTTAACTTCCCTAGTCCACTGAGCCACACAGACTGACAGACAGAGAGGAGTCATTCATCACACAATCAACAGCATAAATACGCATGTTTCTATTTCCGCATTATGTGTGACATACAATGTGTGATCGAGTTCTGTGTTACAGCCCTGAGATTGGCTGGTCTGCTGATATACCATTGCTGACTTATTGTTAAAGCAGTTATATGGGAACACTGCTGTGTTGGGGGTGGGGAACAACAGCACATGATCTGCTGGGATAGACAGTAGTCCAAATATCATGTTACTCAACTGTTTAACATCTCCCTTGACTGGTGTAGTGAATATTCCAACCATAAGGCCTGTTATTATTAGAGAACACATACTGTTGGACTGGGTATCTGTACTCCCATGCGGATGTTACTTCTGTCAACATAGCCCACTATATTTCCTTGCATAAATGAAGCAGATACATACATATGATACCATATTATAGTCATCCTTACAAGTAGTGTGTAGGTTAGAGACTTACCTTGCGAATGCAGCAGTTAACACAAATGTAGTTCAGGGCTGACTCTGTGTGATGCAAGCAGTACACAGCCAATACATGGACAGGTACAGGCTGTGTGGGTTGCCTGGCATCAGCAATTTTAATATATGTATGTGAATAGGAGTAAGGTGTCAGTCCCTAGGGCCCTAGCTTGTCAGTGAATGTACTCTGCATTGTCCTTTAGTCAAGGCCAGGGTGCACTGGGCATGCCTACGTCTTCCTACAGGGACATCATCAGGGGGTTCTTCCTCAGAATTCTTCTGTGACAGTGGCTTTGGTGACCTTGGCACTGGTGGGGGCTGCGTATCCCTTCCCTTTGCTAATCCTGCTGCAGCTGTTTCCATGGGATCATATTGTGTAGCATGGCACATACTGTGAACATATGTGCACAAGTGGTTGGAGAGTACTGCAGGGCTCCACCAGATATATTGAGGCCCTGAAACCATGAATTCAGAAGCCCAAACACATGTTCTCTGATGTTCCTAGTTTGTGAGTGTGCCTCATTATGGTGTTCTTTGGTGGGTATGTGTGCATTTCTGATGGGTGTCATCATCCACGGTTGCAGTGCATAGCCAGCATCCCCAGTAAATGGCCATGTGGGATGTCCCCCCAGCAAACATCTGGTACAGCTGTGATGCATGCCAGATATGGGAGTCATGATATTTGCCAGGGCTGCCAGCACACACATTCATGATTATCCCCTGGGCATTGCACATGACCTGGCAGTTGATGGAGTGCTACCCCTTCTGGTTGAAGTAGATTCTACCCTCCTCACCAGGTAGTGACTTGATGTATACGTGAGTGCAATCTATGGCACCCAATACCTCAGGGTAGTGTGCTACATGGTAGAAGTGTTGCATATTGTTGGCCCTCACCAGAGGGGTGAGGGGAAAATAAATGTGCTCACTGGCATGTGGTAGCATGGCACCTAGGAACTGGTAGAGTACCCTGGATGCTGATGCCTGTGAAACCACCATCATGTCCCCAGTTGTTTTTTTGGAAAGTACCCATAGCTAATATCCTAAGGGCTACACATACTTCTTTTCCACTGGGATGGGTTCCCCTCTGTTGGCTCTGTGTCTGAGTTGAGGATGGCAGAGCTCAGTGAGTTTTTGTAGTATATCTCTGTCCACCCTGTAGGGGTCTACAATCTCCAGCTCATGTAGCTCCTGGAAGGTTACCCTGGGCCTGAACACTCTTCTCCTTCTCAGTCTAGGCCTATTGTCAGCAGCAGCAGCAGGATTAACTTCAGCATCTTGAACATACAGATGTGGCAAATCTGCAGCAGCCCCCTAGCATTCTCTCAGTTAAAATTCCCAAGTCTGTACTCCAGTGGTGCAGAGTATGGGGGAAAAAATCAGATTATAGGGTGCATGCATACTTTATAGTGTTCTGCTGTATGTGCTGACTGTATGATTGGCTACTTATGATGCATTGCACCTGCCTAGTATATCATTAACCTCATTTAATGGTCCCGGTTTAAGTTAAACAGGGGTCAAAACTAATTAATATGTCATTGGCTTTTAGATACACTCAGCACTGTGGTGAGCCACGCAAACACGGTCCCCATAGGTGAACAATTAGCACTTAGTCTACACCCCCAGAGTTCTATGTTGAGCATGGAGGTGCACCACACAAACATGCAGAAACATGTGCCCCTTAGCTAAACAAAGCTTAGAAGTTAGTGCACCCCATGCTCACAGCCCAGAAACTACACATTTCATAGCCCTACTATGTTAGCAACAGCAGCAGTGCACCATTGTAGATACTCCATGCAAGGTCCTGTAATACATTTCTGTCACATAATATTAATTTTGTTTTTTCCAATTTTTTTTTTTTTATGTAAAGCATGTTTGCATGCTGCAGCATGCCATGCAAACATGCCAGGATTATTAAAATAATAAAATTAATTTAACTTATTTCCTTTAATTTTTCAGACACACAGGAGGATATTTTTGCTCATAGCTGTATTTGGTATACCATTTATGTCCATATATGTACATTTTTATAGCCCCTTTTATCTGTCTACACTCCTGTATGTGGAATTTTTCCATGTACACTACAGACACTATCACAGGATCTGAAGAGCTGCCTATCTGCTTCCTGGATCACTCTACCTGACTCATTTACATGAAATTTACCTGCTTATGAGGTAATTTGCACGCCACAGAACTTCCCGTGTTGGCACGTGCATGTGCACAACTCAGCTGTGCTTACTGAATCTAAAATCTGCTTACTTTTATGTATGCAGCACGGTGTGATGCCTACATGGTAATAAAAAAAAAACATGTAGGCTTTATTAAATCCCCCACATGGTATGTAATTACATTTCAAAGTTCTTATATTTCATAATTCGGCAGCATACAATTTTAATACAATATGTTTAACCCAGGAGTTTGTGCTGCATTAAGCCACAGCTGCCCAATCAATTCTTTATCTTCTAATTTCAGTTCCTATGAGCTTTTCCTGGGTAAAATGAGAATGTACTCAAGAATAACAAACAAAAACATGGAATACTGTTTGCACTGCAAGGTGTCTGTAAAACGAGCATTATTATCATTTTACTTTCTATGTCATAATTATGTTAATAGAAACACTTACATATGATTTTCTCCATTGCACCCACATAAAAGTAAAGACAATAATCACAGAAACATAAATTAATTACTCCGTTAATGTCACATGCATATATTCAGTTAAATTTTAATTCATTTGTTACCATGTTCATCTTCAATTTTGGCCCTGTATAAATAAACTTAAACTGTCTGCAATAACCACACTTCACTAATCCCTTTCTAGTGCTTATACTTCTAGTTGCTTTGGGTGCCTTTTTCTTTTATGTTTATATGCTTCTTATATGTAAATTCAGGCCTTTCATCTAATGTTTTAAGGCCCCATCAAAGCAACTAAAAATGTTCCAGTTCTCTTTCATTATACTTGTAGTGTTAGTATCAGAGCCATACTTGTGTTCTACTAAAGTTAATGCCATTAGCAGATACCTATTTATACCAGTCAGAAACGTTAATGGCTGATAGCCCTTCACATAGAATTTATTAATATTTAGCCCCCCCATCACCTTCCAAAATGTAGTCCCTTAGTAATGACAGAAGATCATGGGAATGCCATCTCTTTAAAAGCATATCTATCACAATTTCCATCTCATTTTTATTTTGGTATAATATGAAATTATCCTTGCCAACCTTATCATCTGCCTTTGACCAACCCTTTTCTTCATCAAAAAGGGTAGTCATTTTGAAATTATAACTATGTATGAATTATAAAAGGTGGGCTTACTGTAAATTGTCAAAACAAACATGCCTGCTTTGATGTTATTAATAGTTATGTCTAAGTAGTGGATTTTCACATGGGACATAGTGTGAATTAATTTCAGTAAAGTGATAGTTACAGAGTTGCATTCAAGAAAGTTCCTTGGAGTGTTCTTACAGCCGTTCCAAAAAAATAAAAATATCATCTAGAAATCTTACATTATATAGTAAAATATTTGGATAAAGGAGAATTAGAAACTAATTGCTGTCCCTAATACAGAGGTTCAGAAAAGGTCTCTTCACTGAGTACTACTGACAATTCTCTGAATTGCAAAATATTCCATCATGGGAGCAGGGCCTTTCTAGAGTGATCCATACGGTTCACACTAGACCTTTTAATGAATCCTGAGGATGTCTTTCTGACAAGGAAGAACAATAGTATGAGATATCAGAAAGGATTTTTTTTTTACTTTGTAATATAGTGAAATTCATAATTATCCTTCAGTAAAATATATATAAAAATGTTCTAAACTGTTAAATGTGATTTTTTCATAAAAATGTAGTTGTTACTGTCAGTAAATCTTGCAGCATTTAAAATACATAGAATGTAAAAGATTTAAGCTGTAGAGAATATGTAATTATTTTTGACGGAACTGCAGTAGAGCTGCAGAAAGAGAAACTGGCTTCTTTGAGAGGCACATATTTCCATTGCATAAAGCTTGATGCTTCCTGAAATGGTACACCAGACGAGAGGAGTGAAGTATATGTTGTAGTAACAGGAAAATTTACTTTCAAATTTAAAGCCAAATAGGAAATGCAGAACTATGGACTCTTGTAAGCAGAGAAGCAGCTGTTGAACTCAAGTTTGCCTTGCTTTTGAAATCTGCATAGTGGACACATATGGAAACCTTCAATTACTTGCCTATCAGACTGTGCAACTGCTGTTAGGATTTGCAATTCAGAGAGAGATAGGATTCAGAAAAATCTTTAACTACTGAAATTAGATTGCGTTCTTCATGTTCTGCCTGTCTATTAAGCCCTATTTATTTTGTATTTCACTGTACAAGTGCTGGTAAATTTAATTTTATAAAGTGCATCACTTAATTTTATTTAACATTTGTTTACCGGGAAAGTCTGACTTGGAATGAAGCCAATTTTCAGCAGATACAAATGCTCCAGACACATGTCTTTGTAACATTGGAGGAAACCGGAGTACCTGCAGAAATCCCACACAAAAGCAGGAAGGACATGCAGACTCCACACAAAAGGCACTCTAGCCGAGAAATGAACTGGAGAACCTCTTGCTATGAGTTGACAATGCTACTACTGCACCACTGTGCCATCTGAATGAAGAGATATTATTAATTTAACTTCAAAAGTTTGTGTCTAGTGTTTTTTTTCCTTAGTGTGAAGGTATGTGTTTAAATCTGGTGACATTACATCATCTGACTTTTAAAGAATGACCGTTTAAAGCTATTGTTATTATGCACATATTTAACAGTTAGCTTATTTTAGGGGTAAATGGTAGTTATGATAAGTATGTGTTTGGTGTGCTAGATTGGTTTGGTTTGGGGTAGTAATTTATTATGAAGGAAATCATACTGCTACAGGAAAAATACAATTAACTGCTTCTGGAAAACTGTGTATGTATGTCTGTGTGTGTGTGTGTGTGTGTGTGTGTGTGTGTGTGTGTGTGTGTGCGCGTGTGTGTGTGTGCGTGCGTGCGTGTGTGTGTGTGTGTGTGTGTGTGTGTGTGTGTGTGTGTGTGTGCACTCCTGTGTGTGTGTTTGTGTGTGTGTGTGTGTGTGCCTGTGTGTTTGTATGTAAAATAATTTTGAACAAGTTTAATTTACTAAATTGAATTACTTAAGTGGGGACAGCCATCATCTACCTCATTGATTGCAGTCTGTCTCTCCTTTATGGAGAACCTGTGAGAGCCAAAAGGGTTTGTAGTGAAAATAATGTCTTCCTGATGAAGGCAGAAAAGAAAACTAAAATGTTTGCAGTGCAGTGATATTTGGAAAAAAGACAAATCTGTTAAATGTTACAGTGGCACAAGACCCAAATCTTAACAAATATTAAGCACCCCCTGCTTAAGTTGGTAAGGTTAGGTGTAGTAAAACACTGTAAAATCTGCCAGTACAGACTAGCAGCAGAGTAAAATAGTTGGTTCTACCTGCTGTCAATACTGATAAGGTGTCCCTTCCTCTACAGATTTACAAAGTAGCTAGAATAACAGGATGTTTGTTCGCCACCATTTTTGTTGAAGGATACGAACTCTGAAACTCAAATGCATATCACTATTCAGTGCGTTTAATCTTCCATAACTTTTATGAAAACCACAGACTTTATGAGGAATAGACCAAACAAATGAGGCAAAAATCTGGACATTCTGCAAAAATCTGGACAGTCTAGAAGCATTGCAAGGTGAGTGTAAATGTAAGAGACTGTGTTATATTATATTTCTGACAGCGTTGTCGTGGAAAGTAGCAACTGAATGACAATCTAATCAGAAGTTATTAAAATGCAAGAAAAAAAATGAATGTAAAATAGAAACTGAAACTACAGCAACAGTATGAATAAGTGAGTGTGTGTGTATGTGTGTGTGTGTGTGTGTGTGTGTGTGTGTGTGTGTGTGTGTGTGTGTGTGTGTATATGTATATATGTATATATATATATATATATATATATATATATATATATATATATATATAAATTCACTCCAGTGTGCGAGATTTTGAATTTCGCACTTCTGAGTTTTCGTTGTGTTAAGGTTTCGATTTTATAGCCTTGAAATACTGAATTTTGATATTTCTGTATTTTGAGGATATAAAGTGAATCCATATATATATATATATATATATATATATATATATATATATATATATATCTGCATATATACATACACATGCGCGCACACACACACACACACACACACACACACACACACACACACACACACACACACACACATGTGCGCGCTCGTGCGCATACACATATATGTTAGAAGAATGTTTTGTTACCAAAGTTAATGTGATCTTCCAGAATGTGTTTGTAGATGTTATAAAGAAATATTTGGGGATGCAATTTGGAGAAAATTGTTTCCTATTAAACTATGTTTCATTTCAGCTGTGCATAATATATGATAGATGAAACTGAGACACCCTGTGGTTCTTCTTGTATATGTGGATTGGTGAAGAACATTTAAAAATATAAGTTCTTTTTTGTTACACAAGACTTTTTTAACTGTAATTTAGTAGGTATGATATACCCCCTGGTATGCTCCTGTAACTTATTTTATACTTGACAAACATCAAGAAAGTTTAAGATGAGTGTACTGTGGCACATTAGGGATACAAACGACAAGAAAATGAAAGTTAAGTGACCATCCATTTTAGGGGGAAAACATGCCTGTAGATATTTGTCCTTAAAAACAATTATTCTGGACCAAAGTAGAATTCACTTAAAGGATTGTGTGTCTTTACAGCATAAATTACTAAGAAAAGAAAGTATGTTAGTGCTGAAATATGGTACTCAAATATAAGAGTATGAATGCTGCACTCAATTGGAAATTCCTGCTAGTTTGATTGATGCCATTAGTTTGTTGATTTTGTTAGTGTTTTACAAAAAAAGTTGTGTTTGCAGTATGGTTGTTTGCTACTAGTTGGAAGGATTCTGCCAAGGTACTGGGAGACTGTTATGGTGTTTTATTATAGTATCTTAGTTATGGAAGCCTGTGGTCATTCTTCATTCACATGAGCTTTGGTCGTAGTTGGATATATGTTTAAATTATCATGGTAAGACAATTCTGGAAGGTACTAGGCTGGGAGCAAGGTACGTAAGATCCTGAGGAGACAGTGACTGTAATGGTAACCATCTGTAATTCGGAGAGTTGTAAGTGAGTTCTGGAATAGTGAGACTGAATGTGCAGGAATGCAGACATACACATTAAGTCTAAGAGCTCTGTGTCTCAGAATATTCCCCTTTTCCTGAGGTATGGGGATATTGGAGTTAGTATATATAAGTAGTAGGGGAGTGAGTGTCTTGGGACTTGCCCAAGAACAGTGATTGTCAACATTTGCTGTTCTCCTATAGTTTCATAGTTTCCCTTGAATGATTCTGGGAACCATATTTACAAATGTAATTATTTTGATTGTAATTCTTGTGGAGAGGTGCATATTATTGGATGTAGTTGGACAAACAAAAAGAAAAGAAATGAAAAGTAAAAGTTAAGATTAATATTGCTAATATTAGGAATGGGATGAAAAAATCTTGAAGCTGCACATTGTTTACAATGTCATGGGGGTAGGGTTCTTAAATTATTTTTCCATGTGTTGGCTAAAACCAGTTTGCTTAGAGGGGGATATATGCAGGGAATGTTGCTATCATTAGAAACAAAATTATTTATAATGTATAATACCTTAACGCCAAGTGGCTTGAATTAAAAATGTAATGTAATCACTGTTTTGTAGGGAAATTTTGTTTGTTATAGAATGCATTAATGCTGATTTTGAAATGTTGTAAAGTTTACATAATGTACCTTTAAATATTATAATTAAATAACACGATTGATTAAGTGATTGATTGTTATTCTCAGCTTAATTTCTCTAAATCTTTTGGGTTATTAATACCATGAAAGGAACAGACCCCATTTCTAAGTCAGTGTATAATTAAAACTCATGAAATTAGTATTGTTTCAGTCTTTGATGTTAGCCAAAAGTGCTCTTTACAGCACCCAAAATGTACTCAGAACTGACTGTTTCTGCAATTCATATGGAGTTACAAGTATTGCTAGCATATCTAAATATGGCTGCAGGTTCTTTTTTATTAAAATTCAAAAAAGCAAGAGCCAGCAAAACAGTGACAATGAGATTTATTATAATAGTATAAGGAGAACAAACAGACCGGTTTTGGCTGTAAAGTTACAAAGCCTTCATCAGTGTATCAAAATGCTTAAAAAACATTCCCCTTTATATAGTAATTGGTCCACCTGGAGGTTGTGTAAGAAATTACACTTTTATAAAGGTGTAAAAAGGTTAAAAATATTCATTCAGTCCTGGAGGAAATAGTGCCCCTAGTTTAACAATCCATTTTTTCTATTTGTTATTGAGTAATTGGTGCCAACCTGATTTGTTCTTGATATTGCCCTGAATTTTATCTATGATGGTAAAATGAAAATTGTCCTTAGGGTGTTTCTCTGTGTGTTTGTATAGTGCATTGCTTAGTCTCTTGGTCCTAATATCACTTAGGTGCTCCAAAAATCTAAACTTAAATGGTCTAGAGGTTTGGCCAACATAGAAAGCAGAACAACTGCACGTAGCCAAATATATAAGCTATTCTGATTGACAATTTGCAAAAAAAATAATGTTAAATATTTGGCCACTGTTCTTGCTTGAGAATTCCCTGGTTTTGAAGATACTTTTGCAATGTCGACAGTGTCCACATGGAACACATCTTTGTAGAGCTCTACCCTCTATGGTTGTTTGTGTGGAGTGTCTATCTGAGGTGCCAATATATTTGTAGTGGCTCATATGTTAGCCTAAATTTTTTTCCTTTCCTTTAAACCCATTGTTCCTACTACTGTTGGAACAGAGTGGGCATCTTACTTCCACATTGCTGTCATGTCTGTCTGCAGATCCTGATATTTTATAATTTTGTGTCTCTCTGATGTGAGACACTGTAATCACTATATATAGCAATTTCAATGATCAATTTTACTTTTGACTTTGTAATGAGCTATCATATCTGGTTTTCTTGCATCTTTTTTTAATTGTTGGTAATGGTTTATCTCATGTGATGTACACTACACGTCATCATTATCTATAATGCTTTGTGGTTCATGTTTCCAATGCTTCTTAGCTACTTCTATATTGCAATGTTTGTACAAACCCCAGTGCAACCATTGTGACACATTATTGTGCCTTTCAGTGTACTGGCCCTCTGCCATAATGGTATTGCACCAAGCAACAAGGTCTGCAAATGTTTCCAATTCTTTTTTACAGAACTGCCATTTGTCTGTTTCTGCCATATGCTCAATGGACTTTGTAAATCAATGTGTACATAGTTTACTGTCCTGGGCTGCCATTTTCAAGTATTCATCCTCTGGTTTCAACTCACTAACAATTTCTGTGTCAAACCCTGATCAGCAAGCAGTTGTTCCAGGAGATCTGTGTTCTTCCCACAAAATCTATGACTTTTCCACATTCTTTTCCTTCTAATCTGATACTTCTCCTTATATTCTTCCTTTTGTTTTTTTTTTGGCATATTCAGTTGCTGTCTGATCTTTGTCTAATTCTTGTTTGATTTCCATTCCTGCTTACCACCTGAATGCTCCTGCTAAACTATGCAGAGAGGTCATATTAGAGTTTCTCACCTCATGTTTTAAAACTTTCACTAGGTTTGGATATGATGAGGTCAGCAGATATATATGCAGTCCCATGACTGCAGATCTATACATGTAATCAATTTCAAGGAGGCCCATACTTCCTTCAGAGTGAGGGGATATATTATCATGGTATATACTGATTTTTATATATCATTTGATAAGCATTAAGCTTTTTTTCTTATTTTTCTGTCCAACTTATCCAAGTTTTCGGGCCAGAAAATCACACCAAGACTGTAAGTTAAAACAATGATTGCAAATTGGTTTATAGCTTGGACTTTATTCCTAAATGTCAGGGCTGTTCAATATTAGTTTTAGTCTTCTGAAGTATTCCTTACTGAGATTTATCAGCATTTGTTCATATTTTATTGCCAGTCCTTCATCAATTCCCAAATATTTATACATTCCTTCCTACTAAAATTTCTTTGTTTTACATTCCTGTCCTAGATTAATATTTTCTTGGTACTGCGACTTTCCTGCTTTAAATGTTGCTTTTGCACATTTATTAAAAAATCCAAACATTATTCTTATATCATCTGAGAAAGATTTAACCACTTGCAGTTATGCTTTCAACTTCTCATCTGAAAAGTAGATGAGAAATGTTTAAGGAAGTTTGTTTTTCTGGGAGCTAAATTAACCAAGACCTAATCTGTTAATTTAACAGTTTAATGGGTTAATGGATTAAGGGTAAGAAAAAACAACAGCAGGGACAAATAATCACCCTGGAATGTCCCTCTTTGAATTTTTACCCCTGGGATAATAATTTGCCCTTTGTTATGGTTTAATTGCAAAGTGGTTTGCCACTGTTTCATGGTCGCTGTAATATAACTGATCAATGTAGGCTGTATCCAGTACATCTTAACACTCCTTTATCCATGAATGTGGGAATGTGAAATGCTGTCAAATGTTTTTTCTATATCTATCCATGCCATACTTAGATCTTCCCCTTTTTACAATTCTCTGTTATGTCTTTATTTAGCAACAAATGATCCTTTGTTTGATATGACATTCTTTTGTTACCGTTTTGTTCTATTGTCATGATTGAGTTTTCTTCTAAATCACTATAAACCCTGTCAGTATCAATTCCATTATATAGTTTGTACATCATCAGAGGGCAAGTTATTAATAGAACTATAGTTTTTTAGGATGGCTTACAGGTTTACTATTAAGGAAGAGTGTTTTCTTGTAGTTAACCAGGTTGGTGTCTGTTTGGAATGTGCAGGTATGTAATTCTTACTCAAGGCTAAATCTTCATGTAAAGATGTTACCACTTTTAGCCAAAAATGAGATACTGCATCTGAGCCTGGGGTTTTCCATTTAGGAACTTTTCTTAATTTTGTTTTAATTTATCTGGCCATTACTTCACCCCATTTTATATCCTATGCACTTGAACTTCTTACTGTTTCTTTTTCTTCTTCTATCCATTCAGCATCTTTGCTATGTTCCATGGGTTCTTCAAAGATATTGCTCCAAAATGTGTTGATTTCTTCTTTTTTGGTGGTGTTTATTCCTTTCCTTTTGTTTCCCAATTATCTATAAAACTTTTTGGATCATCAATGAATTGCTTATTTTGCACCATTCTTTTGTATTTATCCATATATATTCTAAGTGTTTCTGCCTGTGCTGATATCTTTAGTTTATTGCTTTCAATAGTGTACAATAGATCCTGGCCTGTTCTGATACTGCACATTGCTTTTATCACATTTGTCTTTCTAAGTATTTTTGTTGATCTGTTCCCTCTTCTATATGCTTTTAACAGTGACACTTCCTGTCTTAGCTGCTTTATAGTTTTCTCTATTTGATGCTTCCAGGATGGCACTTTGTTTCTTCCCTTTCTTTCGCTTATTGATCTGCATTTTTGTGGTAAACCTTTATCTGTTATTAATTTAGCTGCATAGTAATATATCCTATTTACTTTTGTTATATCACATGAATTTCTGTTCAAAGTCTTGATTACTGTGTTCATCTGTTTTATCAGACTTCTAACATTTTGTGTCTTATTTACTCTGTAATCTATTTCTTTCATCAGTCTTAATATGTGTATCCATCCCTATTAAATCAAGTAACTCTCTCCCTAGATCATTTTCTTCTAAACTAAGGGCACATTATTTGTTCTTTGTTTCCTGTGGGCATTCTACACAAAGTTCCATACTGCCTTTTCATGACATATTCTCTTCAGCTGCATTATCCATCCCTCTTTCATATGGGAACTCATTGAACCATCACTGCACAGCATTACCTGCATCAGAGTTGCCACTGTTTCCTGCTTCTTCCCTTCCTGTACAACTCCAACTGAACTTTTGTCTTGGTCTCCTATTGAAAGCTTCAGAGCATCTTCATGTGACAACTGATCACATGCTTTTTGTTCCACCTGTTTTTCCCTTATTTGGGAGGTTATTGTACCATCATACTGTGACATTACCCTAGTTTTTTTACAATAAATCCTTCCCTTTGCAGGTAATCCATAACTTCAGTTATTATTTCTTTAACTTCTCCATTACTAATCCTCTTTTCTACTTTCACCCATTGTTTTCTTATTTTTTATATTGTGACATTTTCCATATCTTGATGCCTTTGCCTGTATTTCTCTTCAAAAACTTTTGGTCCTATTTTTTTGTGTTGATTAGTTTTGTTTTCTCCTTTTGCATAAATATTGCACAATATTAAATCGCTTTTTCTTTGCCATGTCCATAATTCTTTAGATGCTTCCTGCTCTACCTAATTCTTAATTTGGGGACTTATTGTTCCATCATGCCATGAGATTACCTGTGTTAGACTTTCTATACTAAATCCTTCACCTGTGACCCTGGAGTTAGAATATATAGTTAGGGGGTGTGTGGGGCGCGAAGTCCCCCACTTACTTTTGTTTTACTAAGCAATATTAAAGCAAAACCAAACAATATAATATGAAATTAAGTGGAGGGCTTCACACCCACACCCCACATTGTGGGGGGCTGTGCCACCCAC
This sequence comes from Protopterus annectens, assembly GCF_019279795.1. Taxonomy (NCBI): domain Eukaryota; kingdom Metazoa; phylum Chordata; order Ceratodontiformes; family Protopteridae; genus Protopterus; species Protopterus annectens. The sequence continues at coordinate 122,159,768 of NC_056734.1, read as the reverse complement.
ACCCCCCCAACTATATATTCTAACTCCAGGGTCACACTACAGTGGGGAAGGGGACATATTCCATTTACTTGCCTTACAGTGCTCTGGAGACTGCCAATAATACTTGTCAGTCAAATGAAGTGTCAGTCAAATGAAGTGTCAATCAAATGAAATTTCAGTCAAATGGGGTCAGTCAAATCGGTGTCAATCAATTGGAAGTTAGGGCAAATGAAGTAGACCCATATATATATATATATATATATATATATATATATATATATATATATATAGTTGAGAGGGGTGTAAGTCAAACTTTGTCTTTTGCGCCATAGTACTACACATTGAAAGGGTTCAACACTTATTAGGAGTTTTAGTTAAATCGCCATTTGATGGGTAATTTTATCATATAAATTCAGCAAGAAAACTCTTAAATATGAACAAACAGGTGATAGTTATGCTATGAGGTACCTAATTGAAGCTGTTAGTGCTTGTTGAACATTTTGCTCATGTGTTCCACATAATGAGTGGTAGTTCTAATTTTTTACATTTCACTTTGTGGCTGTTCAGTTTCAGTGTTTATTTTTATGTTATGTGGTTTGTTTACTGTGGTAGTTCCACATTTTGTGGATAAGAAGTTCAGTGAGAGCTATGCTGGATGTGATGAATGTTATTGCTACTTTTTCTATAATGTTGCCATTGATCAACCAGACATTTAGGGCAATATTTCTGGCGTTATCATTTGTATCTACAGTCCTGATAGAGAGATGGCTCAATGAGATAAATGTTTTATTTTAGTTTTTCTTTCAGTTCTCTTAAATTCTGTGCATAACTCTCAATTGTACAGAGGTTTGCAGAATGTCTAGATTTTTGTCTCATATTTTTGGTGTGTTCCTCATGAAGTTTGTGGTTATCTGGCAAATAACTTAAGATTGAAATCATTAAAAAAGGACAGACATTTGAGTTTCAGACTTCATATCTTTCAGAAAATGTATGCAAATACAATACCTGCTATTCTAACAAATTTCTAAGTTTATATAGCAATATTTAAAATTTGTCTTTATTTTTTTGGGCCTTTGCCCCTCCCCAAATTATTTTGCCTTTGTTCAGATTTATTGTGCAAAGAGGTTGAGACTTATGCTTCTGTGTTACAATGTCCAGTGATGTCAAGTAGTTATCTTAGTGAATTACTTAGGCCTTTTCCTGGCAGGTGATAATTACTCAATGTTACAATATACCTGCACCTGGACTGTAATGACTGTCAGCTCAACAGGTTATGTGCAGCAATTATCAGCTCTCTCTTAACACGCAGCATCTTGCAGTAGTCAAATGAAAGTCATTATCGCATTTGTAGTGCCTTTACAATATGTGCAATTATAGTGTATCACCTGTCAGGAAAAAGCCTCACCATGCAGTCTGAGTGGGCAGCCAGCACTGGTATGAGGCACTTTGGATATCCTTGAGTATCATTGAATCCCCACGCCTGTCCTCAGTTAATTAGTATGAGTGGCAGTCCTTACCCTGTTTTTTCTCTTTACATGTGCCTTTTTTTAGCCCCTTGACACAATCCCTTCAGGCAGTATTTTGGTCAGGGCAAGAATGCTTCTCTTTACAATGATGTATGCCTCCTGTTATTCTGATAGACTATGTATGTTGGTGTTTTACTGGTTTATAGGTATGTACCGTTGCATTATCATTGCAAATAATGACCCTCATAGTATTCAGAAGACAAATACCACTGCAGATAGGAGTGTCAACAACGTAATGACATACTTCTCAATCTGTGACAGCAAGAAATCTGGACAAAGCCATAAATAAAAGTGGGACAAAGGCCTAAAAATAGGGACAATTTTTAAATATTGCTCTTACAAACTTGGAAAGTTGATAGAAGGATTAGCATGAATTTCTGAAGGGCATGAAGTCTGAAACACAAATGTCTGTTATTATTTTCTAACTTCAGTCTTTAATGATTTGCCACCAAATTGCCAGAAAACCACAATTTTATGAAAAACGGACCAAAATATTAGGAAAAAATCTGGACATTCTGAGAACATCTGTACAGTTGAGAGGTATGAGTAATGTATATTATGCACATATGTATATGTAGTAAACCAATAAATCTGCTGAACGTCACCAGTAAACTATTTTTGTGTCTTCAGTTTGAGCTTCCCAGCATCTAGCATGAAGATGTACTGGATTGCAAGAATAGGTATGCATTGGAGTGACCACTTGTAAATATTTGGATGAGAAGCTCTACGTCTACCCTCAGCCTGGCATCGGAGGAAAAAATGTAAGCACTCATCCACTCAGAGAGCTAAGGTTTTGAATCAAGGTGATTTTTGAAAATATACAGTCATGGTGGCCTTGCTGTTATTTTGTGTGGTCTGACATTATACATCACTAGCACTTGAGGAATGCAAACATCCAGTGGGCAGTGCACAAGGTCAAATGGTTACTGAATGGGTTCACACATGGCTTGATGCACAGGTCTGGCGGATCAACAATGAGCCATAACAGCATCACTTAGGAAGCTGTTCATCTTTTCAGAAGTGATGGAGTTCACACAAATGAAGGTGGTATTGACCTGTTCTTGACTGATGTAACGTAATGGAGTGGTGACAGCAGTACAGGATATACTGGCAACATGCAGCTAATGCCCATGGCTGGGAAACAACCATGATCAAGCAGGACCGTTACAGTAAGGAAAACTCTGTTAAATTTTATGACATAACATACCACAAACAGTTCTAACAGTTATTCTTGGTTATGAAAATTATGATATATTTTTGCAAATAATTTGCTAGGAAACATCAACATGCCGAGTAAGACCACATTTGGAAGATGGTATCAGTACTTACAACATAGTGAAAGAATTATAATTGTATGCTGCACATATCTACTGGCACCACATTTTACTTATGACTTAGGTTATGAAAATTATATATTTTTTCATATTTCAGAAAATAACTATATTAGAGAGCATGTTGATATGCTGAGAAAGATGTCATTTTCAGGCTGGCATCAATACTTACAACATGGTGAAAGACCGGTTACTACGTACTACGCATATGCACAGATACCACATTTTGTTTATGACACAGGTTATGAAATTCATGATATTTTTCCTATTTTGGGGAATTACACTGTTAGGAAAGATAGCAAAATGATAAGGCATCATTTTGAAACCACTATCAAAATGTACAACTTCATGTAACGACATGAAATGTGAGTAATACACATAGACATATATCACAGTTTGTTTACTTGCTGGATTATGAAAATGAATATCTTTGTTATATTTCTGTCAGTATCTGTGCAAGGAAGTAAGGTGAGGTAATGGGTGAAAACTAATATTCCCAGCAGAACAATTGAAGACCAATTTCTGCAAAATATTTCATGTTTATCTATGACAAGGGCAGAAATCAAATACTTAACTTATTTGTCACATTATAGAGATTATTATTATATTTCTCATTATTATGCCCATATCTTTGCAAGGAAGCATGGTGACAACACACATTTTGGATCATTTTGAAGCTGACGTTAAGCCACATAACTTGTATACTGATATATAGCCTCTGTCTGTTGCAGGTGATGAGATATTAAACTTTGTTTACTTGTCAGATTGTGAGCAATATAATATTTATAAATTTTCTGTGACTATCTTACTAAAGGAGCATCATATGATACTAGTTAAGGTATCATTTTAAAGCTGACATTCACACAAACAAATTAATTACAAATTGCGTGGGTCTGCTTGGTATATTAATCAAGATATTGTGATTTGTTTTACCAAAAAGGTAAAAAATATGCATAACATTTGCATTCCTTGGTAGCTATCAAGTATTGACTTATATACATACTATCACATTTGCACTGATGTAAAGATCGGTGTCAGCTGAATAACTTTTACATTTACATTTTAGTCTAGCTCTTACAGTTAAAGAGTTATGAATATTTGTTTTATGTATGATATTAGAAATGGATTCTCTGAAAATGAACTCTGGTTGAAGTATTATTCTTATGGTGGAAGTAAGCAGCCAGCATTTTCTGAGCTGCTCTAGAGTGAATGAGTTAAATATTACAATTAAATAATATGACTGATTGATTGATTGTTATGCTATATAAGGAATATGATATTATGTAATTTGATCTGTTGAAGGTGAATTACCAAGGTACCAAACTGGTGGATGTTCTAATAAACTTTTTTCACATTTGTCTGACTTATATATTTTATTTGGTTTTGATTTGTTATTTATTGGGTTAATTACATGTATGTGATTTATAACAGAGAGCTGATTGTAACTCCAGTCTGCACATGTTTTTTATAAAGCTCATTTGCGTGCAGCAGGTGTTGTTTATTATCCACTGCAACAATGTACATATACCATATGCTTTGATGGCCATCCACTCCTTACATACTATTTTGCAGCAGTGGTGTAGATCACGATTTCACAACCCCTGTCCCAAAGTTTATAAGGGTATGGCATGTGTTGGTTATGACCTGAAACAGCAGTGCATAATAAGTGAAATCTCTGCTGAACAATCATCCCTTGCACATTATTTGGCAGCAATTGGGTGGGTTGTGGGATTGTAGCCCCTGTCTATTGTCTATTAATTGGTGGCAGTGGGTGAGATTTCAACTGTGTAATCACAGTCTTAGTATTTTGCAATTTCTGCCTACCTCAGCAAGAAGCAGGAAGGAAAATTCTAGGCTGTCTGTCAGTCATACTGGCAAGGGAAAGGTAAGGCCTGAATAATTAATTTTAGTGGCACTTTAATATGAGTATGATAGGATGTACTCCACAACAGTCTGGCTCCTTCACACAGGTAGGCTTTGACCACCTCTGTCATATAAAGCAGCTTCAGCAATGAAATGAATCTTTGCACATTTAAGTTCATGCAGGCTTCATCAAGGCCTGAGACTCTGAGGATAGAATGGTGTGACCTTCAACGACTAAATATTGTAACAGTGGAGAAACTTCTTGCCATTTTGGCTGTTCAGTGATTGGTATATCAAGCATGTCACAGCCTTGTATGCAAATTTAGTAATTGGATAACTCATTACTGCAACTGGCTTAGCTGGCTAATAAGACATGCATGACTGTGGTCATGCCATTTGTCTTCAAGCATAGGTTCTATTATTTTTATCTGGTATCAATGAGCATCGTAATGGAGATATACGCTCCATTCTAGGAGTTTCCTCACCACTTGCTCCTCCTTCCTTAGTTAAATACAAAGGGCTCACCTTTCATTAGATGAACTTGAGGTCATTCACCTGCTTCACTCAGGTAGCTTTTCAGGACGTTCAACAAGACCATATCTTCAACTTATTCTAGCACATGATGCACACAGAGACATAAGCATTGTTTTATATATACTCCAATAATTCTTGTATTTTGTAACTGCTTTTACTCTACAGTCTGTCCAGGAAGTCTGCTTCAGCCATCTCTCATCTTTTCTGAGAAGGACACCAAGAGTGACTGAAGGAACCTTCTTCCCAAAAAAAAAATATATATATATATATATATATATATATATATATATATATATATGGTTCCACTTGAAACCATCGAATGTTAAGCCAGGTAAGTAAAAATGGTAATTTTTGGGTGTATATGCAGGGCAGCAAGGTGCCCTGCATGTTGTGTGTGTGTGTGTGTGTGTGTGTGTGTGTGTGTGTGTGCCATCTGAGTGTTGGCATTCCAGGTAGGGTACCGGAAATCTCCCGTTTAGCGCTATCGCATATAGCGGTAAATGGGAGATTTCCCTTACCCCACTATAGTGCGAACTTGGAGTTGGAATAGTAAAGTAGGGGGGTGCAGGGGCGGCAAAGCCCCCCTGCATAAAATAGTTTTTGAATGTTTATTTCTTTTTCTGCGGTTCACTTTGAACCTTCGATATTCTGAACATCGATGTTCTGGTCTCGATGATTAGAACTTCGATGTTCTGAACATTTGATGGTTTCAAGTGGAACTATATATATATATATATATATATATATATATATATATATATATATATATATATATATATATATATTTGAAGGGGTGGTGAATAGCTTTTAAGTTTTTTTTTCAATGAACAATGAATTAGTAGAAACAATGATAAGCATTGTACAGTATTCATTGCTTTAGACAAATCCACATAAAAAGTTGGGTACAATATTATGCCAGCAGCCTAGCAGTGAGAAGCTCCAAACTATCTTACCATCCATCTTAGTCGTACTTGCATTGTCAAATCTTACCCTCCAGTTTAGTTCTACCCCAATTATTAGGCAATCTTTCCCATTTTTAATTTAATTTTGTTCTGTTTAGAGGAAACAAACCTACACATTTTGTTTTCATAAGAGAAGTATACAAGAAAGTCATGTCACCTGGTGTAGAGGAATAGGACTATGACTCTGATGACCTATGTTTGACTAATGTCATGGGCAGTTGAGAACAGAAGTGAGGACCTAATGCCAGTTTACTCATTCGAGGAGAGTAAAGGAATTTTGACTTGCTATGGTGATGACAACTGCAGGAGTGTAGGTTAAATAACTGTGGTTGGAGCTTAGTAGGACCATGTTGCAGAGTGGTACACCATTTAGCCAAAGGTTGGCATGTGTTGTAGCATAGATGCACGTACCCCAAATAGCAGCAGCAATTATAAAGCCCCAGAAAGCCTTAAGATATAGGAGGCTAGGGCCATACATCTTGTAGATAATGGCATTGCTCCTGGTATATTACCTCTTGCTCCCAAGAAATGGATACATCATAGACCTGTTTTCTGGGGTGGTGATACAGCTAGATGGTCAGAGGAGGACAGGTCCAAAAACTAAAGCAAGTCACGACATCAACAGACAAACAGTAAAATAACCAATAATTCTTCCCTTCAAATAAATAATTAAAAAATACACAAGACATGGATCATTCAGAGTTTTTTCTTTATTTTATCTCTATATATCTTCTGCTACTGACATGAGGAAAACTATGTAAACATAAGATGCAGGATGTAAAATACACATGAAGAGCTCAGTGCAGATGATTATAGATGACAGATGCAAAAGTGTGTGGATGCAGATTTATCAATGTAAGATGAGGAAATGCCTTCACATCTAATATGGAAAAGTAATAACAAGCACATGAAAAGTCAAAATGCCAGAAGCAATACAGTCTCACACCACTATAGAGCCAGGCAGGGTTTGGTTTACACCTGATAGCTAACAGAGCAGGACACAGGAACTATGCAATAAATAAATAAATAATACAAATAAGTTATTTTTAAGAATTGAAGGCATTCCTTGTCTGAGTATGTGTAAACTGGTACTACAGACTAAGGTAACACAGCTGTATGACTGTATGTACACTTTGTACTATAGTCAGTATCTCTTTATTGTTTCAGTTTAAATTGGCTGATATTGGCATGCACACTTTTCAGAAGATGTAGTGAGTTCCCAATTGCATATTATAATATTGACCACCGTTCTTCTATTAATTATTGTTACCCTCTATTACTAAGATTGATATTTGATTTTATTTTTTTAAAGTGTTATTCAACTAGTAACTTCCCAATGTATCACCAATGCAAAATATAAGTAGTACCCTGCTAAGTATCTAGTAATAGATTAGGCCATGGAGTCAAGGGATTTGGTGGCAGCATTTGAGTGCTGCTGTGGGGTGGGAGGGGTACTGTGTTAGAACTAGACTCATAACAGCATTGTATACAAATGTCTTTCTTCAGTGTATGGTTTAATATTTCACAGTATGAAGTAAGTGAAATAATTTATTACTGATGCATTACAGCAGCTTTTACAGCATTATATGTAGTGTGTATATGTGTGTGTGTGTGTGTGTGTGTGTGTGTGTGTGTGTGTGTGTGTGTGTGTGTGTGTGTGTGTGTGTGTGTGTGTGTGTGTGTGTGTGTGTGTGTGTGTGTGTGTGTGTGTGTGTGTGTGTGTGTGTCTGTGTGTGTTCGTGTGTGTGCTTACACTTATGCCTGCAGGTCTTACCTTTCAGTCTGACTTCATAGTTAAAAATATTTGTGTGTAAGTAGCCCACAGGTCTACTCTAGGGGTTTTAAGCCTAACTGAAGCATCCTTTTGTAAAAATTTGATATTGGAGTTTAACGGCTTTTTTGAAACTTAAACTAGACTTTTGCACTGAGTTCTATTTCTGGCCATAAGATGCTTTGATGGATATGACAGATGAGATACAGCTCAGCTGAGAATGGCTTAGGGGTTTCAGACTAAGGGCCACAGTAAGAATAAAGGTGAATAATGTTTGTTTGACAGACACGTATTCAGGCATTACCAACTATCATCTGTCAAATGCTTTCATCAGTTTATCTTACCATATATAACAATAATAATACATGGTTGAAAATTACAAGACAGTTTACTTGCTTATTGCTGAGCTCTGAGTCTTTTATCTCCATATGGAAACCCCTGGGATACTGTGAAATATCTCTTTGCAGAGTACTTTCTGTATTCCCAAGAAATATTGCCACACTCTTTGTCTCCCCCCCCCAGAAAGGAATTATTGGTACTACTTTATAGCTGCAGTTTTGACTTTGATTGAAACCTGTAGAAAGAACTGCAGTCAAAAATAATCAAAGTTTAATGTAGATAAAACTCCAGTGCTACAGAGAAGCTGGAATTTTAAAACACAAGGTAGAAACAATGTTAATTTATGACATCTAAAGGATATATATATATAATCTTACTGTCAGCTTGCAAGACCAGGTTAGAAGCAACAAATTACTCTAGATCGGGTCTGAAAATTTAACTTGCCAGAGAGGTATTGCTAACATTTGTTAAATGCATAGCACAACTATTTTTTATCTGTCAGATATCTATTTTATATACTTACATCAGCCTGCACTGGGCATATAAGTTAAAATATACTCATTTAAATATTTTAAAGAATTAGATGTTGGGATTATGGTTATTGAGTAACTGTCATGAAACAACATTAAAATATTTCCTGATGCTAGGGAGTTTATATAAACTATCCCCAGGATTTAATAACATCCATGTAGGTACCATGTAGAGCCTACATGGAATGTATCTATGTCCGTGGTCACAGTTCCCCCTCAGCAGCACACCATGCATATTAATGATGGCGCATTGCCGAGGGAGAGCTGAGGAACATGGTTATTGAATCAGTGTATGGAGAGGTGTAGCGCTAACAGTGGCTGCAGATGAGTATGAGACTCCCTGCAATGTCTTTTGTGTTATTATTTTTTTTTCTTTTCCTTTGTTTTATTTTAATTTCTTTTTTAGAAAAGCATGTTTGCGTGACATGGAAAGCAACAATGCCAAGCTGCACACACATATAAGACATCTGCCAGACATTTAACAATATAAATTGGATGTAATTAATTATTTATTTAAAGGTGTGTTGCAGCGTGTATAAGCGTGTTTGCATGGTGCAGCATGGTTCTCAGCACTGCTTATAGGTAGCTCAGTGGTATATGTAAATGTATACTGAATTTCTTAATATCTCTGTTGCTAAATGGGTAGAATTATGTCTTCATGTGCAGTAGGTCCAGGGTTTGAATACATGGAAGGGAAAATATGCATTTAATTTTGATATACATATTATTCATTTTTACTATAAAAGATGGCTTGTTTGTACTTTGCTAAACTCTGCTCAACTGTACTTAGACCTGCTAAGCAACGCATAAACATGGTAACGGCTGCCACTGTTTGTGCACTGCTCGGCTCTGCTTGGCTGGTTTGCGTGTTGCTAAGCTCTGCTAAGACTACGGCTCTGCAAGTTGTTGCACTTCTCAGCTCAACTGTGCTGGTTTGTGTGGTGCTAAGCAATGCAGCAATTTTTTGAATGTTGCCAAATGATGTGTAAGGGTGTGAAAACATCCTATATTAAGGCCAATAGGAGGGAATACAGCAAAATTCATTGGAGTTCTTTCTCTGACGGTTAGTATCGCTGGTGTTGATGAAGGTGCGCAGTGTTGGGGCATTCTGGAGTCCATGGTCATGGCTGAACTCATAGTTAAAAACCATGATGACTGGCTGCTGTAGACAGGTGTCCAGGGCTTAGAGTGTAAGGCAGAGGCCTGGGACTGGCTGGCCAGAGAACTCACCAGTGTGACTGGTATCACCACCACAGATGAGCAGTGTCATCACAACCACGATGACCTGAAATGATGAAAGAGGGGACTCTTGGACACCTGGGTCCAAGAAGCTCAGGCAGGGAATGCCCCACAAGTATGCAACTAATTTTACCTCTGTTTTAACAATATGTAATGTGAATGTCTGCAAGGCTGATAGGCATAATCTTGTGCTTCTCTACCCAACAGCTGCAGCTGAGAGGGCTCACATTGTCAAGTCGCATGCTGGGCACATGGCCAGGTTGCACCATGAGTGTGATGAGTATGGATATATTATGCTAAATGTAGTGAAATAAGTAAGAGAGAGTAAAGCATTAACTACAATAAAGTATATACAGTAAAGTTTGTAGTGCAATAAATGTGTAATTAGAGCTATATTGCAATAAATGAATAATGACAACTGTACTGCAATAAAAACAGGAAACAATACTAATAACTGCATTAAAGTATATACAGTAAAGTCTGTAGTGCAATAAATGTGGTATTAGAGCTGTACTGCAATAAATGAATAATGCCAACTGTTCTGCAATAAAAACATGAAAACTATGCAATTAACTACATTAAAGTATATACAATAATGTTTGTTGTGCAATAAATGTGGAATTAGAGCTGTATTGCAAAGAATGAATAGTGCCAACTGTAGTGGAATAAAAACATGAAACAATACCAATAACACTTAAGAAAATGGTTTACATCAGCATTGTGCTGCCATAAGCATTGCAGTAGAGCTGTATGTATTGAAGCTGTAAGGTAAGGAGCTGCAGTCAAGTATAACACTATAATAGCTGTAGAATGCAAATCTAATCGCTACAAATTGTATTGGTTAACTCATATAAGTACTGTTCAGTGCTGTCTCTAGGCCAATATCAGTCACATAATGCTCTGCCATCCACAGAGCTCAGGTAATAAAGGTATATGGGTGAGGTAGCCCACTCCATGAGCTGATATTGTTTGTTGAGTTCACAGATGTGATACTGAAATATAGCTTAACTACTATCTGTGTTATTCTTGTATTTCTTGCATGTGTGTTCTACTGTAGTAGTACTACAAGGTCATATTATAGTTCAAGGTGAGCTCTAGGCAAATATCAGTCAGTTGGTAATCAGCAGTGACTCAGTAGCTCACTTTGTTAAATACTCTGTATACAATTCAGTTTGCCATACACAGTCCAGGGTTCGAATCCAGTGGTATTTATTGTAGTAGCAGTCATGTAATGCTTAAAAATTCTCTCTCCACATGAACTACAGGTAAACGGGTGAGGTAGCCCATATTATGAGTAGATAATTCTGTGTTTAGATGTCACAGACTATTAAAATCATTAGCAAGAATCTGTTCATCAGCAATGTTCAGTCAGAAAAAATGTGTAATCCTGGTATGGCTGTATGCCTGGAGTGTCTGTTAAAAGTTGCTGCAATCAATTAATGCATTGTATGCAGATGTCCCCAGCATTCACTGCTTTTGGGTTCTATACCCATGCCTGACAGCCAAGTCATAACAGCTGTTTAGTGCTCTACACATACATGTCTCTCAAGTGTCACAATTCTATGTTATGTAATTAATAGTGCATAATTCGTCTGTCACAGGATTGCCATGGAATGATTACCTAAATTGCAAAGTATCACCAAATCAGCCTACAGAACACCTTGGTAGTTATATATGTCCACCTGAAGTGCAAGTGTTCTGTGTAGTTGTGTACCTGCAATTGTTACTGCTTGGCCCATAGTGTCCCATGCAAATAGCTTGAGAGGTATGTACGTGCTACGTCAGCTATAGGACACTTGTATTCACTGTACATATAAACAAAATACAGAATGGTAGAGTACATAGTAGTACTGTTGTCAAAGAAATAACTGAAAATGTTACTAATGGACTGTTTTTCTCTCTCTCTTTCCACCACTAATTTTCATTTATTTCTTATTGTTATTCATTTGTTATGTTTTACTATTACTATTAACATATTTTGTTACATTAACTGTATTTTGGAACATGTGCTTTATTATTGTTTTGTTTTATAATGGTTGCATATTAACATATATTGTTAAATTACCTGTTTTGTTGGTGTTATGCTGTAAGTATTACTGGCATGTTGTTAACATACTGACTGTTCTGTTATTTATTGTTGTGTTTCACATAATGTGCATTGATATGTTGTTGGGTTATTTCCAATGTTCTGCCATGCTGCTATTAATAACAATTATTTGTTCACAACTAACCTATACTTATTGCTATAGCTCCAGTACTACAGCACATCGAGGTAGGCCAGTTCCAGATGATACGACTACCTTACCTCAACTGGCCGTGGCACTGGGTCCTAGCATGTCTGGGACCTGGACCAGTGATTCCCCCTCCACTGCCTTTGCACCACCTGCAGCATCTGGTGGGATCACCTCGCCTTGGGAGCGGTGGCAGTGGGGGCATTGTCACCCATGCTGAACCTGCCAGTCATAGTGCACAGGAGTGTTCATCAGAGCTATGAACGTTGCCTGCGCTGGATTGAAGGCATGCTGGCCAACCTGGTGGGGTACCTTTGCCCTGGCGCCCAGCCTCCAGCACAGCCACCCTTGGGACAGTGAAGCAGCAGTGTCAACCATCCCATGGGTGGGGACATGAGTCACTCTGCTGCCATCTGGATTCCACAACACCCTCCCCATTCCAGGTGATCACCCACCTCATGTGTCACACACCACTCCTGTCTGCTGTCTTGTCTGTCTGCAAATGCATCCTCTCCTACCCACCCTACCTCCCCAAATGTACCTAAGTCTCTTCCTCAACATTCCACTCTCACCTTAAAAAAACATGGGAGCCTGTCCCACAAAACAATATCGCCCCATACATAGCTCTCCATTTCGTACACCTGTCCACTGGACACAAGTAATTTGGACCAATTGACTTGACAGCACAGTTATGTTGTCCTTACCTCTCTCTCTCGAGTTCAGAGTTCAATTCATCTACAAAATCTGTCAAAGTGCACAGCTGTTGCTGTACAAGAAATGGATAGCTATAGTTCTTTCCTACATCCTTCCTGCACATCCCTACCTGCCTTTCACTATGTTTTTCCCCTTCCCTGCCCCCATTTCACCACTTTCCTATCTCCCCTTTTTCCTTTTCTATACATTTTTTTAGTGTGGGGCTGCGCAGCGAGCCGCATCACTCAGCTTTGCTTACTTCAACTAAATAGAGCTCTAATGAGTGTATGTGTCATAACATTGTAAGTCACATGTACAAAATAAACACCTATGCCATTTTTCAAAACCAATCCCATCACACCTGCAGCACACTGCATTAATAGCCATGCCACGCAGATCTTAATTAAAACAGCTGCCTGCATCAAAACATAGTGATTGCCACTTACAATCATTGGGCATGTCTCAGTGGAGCTGTGCACTGCGCCACACCACACAACCTGGAATTAAAAATTAATGGGAAAAATGTGAGTGTTCCTTGGACTCCGGTGCAATAATACACCACTAGACAGCCAAAGACATAAAAATGGATGTGAGGCCTGTGATAGCAGGTAAATGTGCCCTTGTATCAGCAACATGTAGAAAGACACCTGTTAAGGCAGCAATGGCAAAGAACGTGGACCCTGGTGCAGAATTACAGCCATAGAAAGTCATGCACATACTGATGGATGCAGACAATGTATGTCACAGCCTGTATGTTTCCACATATACCTTGCAAATACACCTGCTGCGACAGTGACTCAGTAGCTCATTCTGTTAAATGCCTTGCATGCAGTACATTTTGCCGCATGCAGTCCTGGGTTCAAATCTAGTCTTGTGTTGCAATGCAATTATATTATAATGAAGACAGCAATCACAATGCAATTATATTATAATGAAGACAGCAATCTTTATCCTCACAGTTTACTATTAATTAATGAACTACAATCCAGTTTTACAAGTCAAAGGCCTGCAGATGAGGACACACTGCACATATCTGTATAGCATAACTATATGTCATCTACTACTGTGCTATTTCGCGATTCAACTGTAAAGGGTACCCTTACCATGGCTCTTCCATAATTACAGGGCTGCCACAGCTGCCACAGTTACATGCACAGCTTTTTGTTCTCCAAAGTGTTTGGACTCCTCCCTATGTGTTCTAGGCTGCAACAGCAGATGCAGCCTGCAGCACACACACCTGTATGTAAAGATAGCTACCACAGACCTACCAAACCTCCCAACCCCCTAGCACATGAAATCTGGACAAAACCATACTTAATGGGGGGGACAAATGTCCAGAGATTGGGACATATTTTACAGTTTGCTCCTACATTGATAGTAAGTTGATACAATCTATTGCATTAGCATGCATATTCAGACGGGGTATGAAATCTGACACTCAAATGTGTGTCTTCCATTACTGACCTCAACCCACAATGTTTGCCAGTGAATTGCCAGATGACCACAAAATCATGGGACACTAACCACACACATGAGGCAGAACTGTGGACATACTGCATAAATCTCTACAGTTGGCAGTCCTGGTGCCTATCATCTGTGATGCTGTAGTCTCCACACCTCAGTAATGTCCATCTTAGCAGCTAAGAAAGGGTCCCAGGTCTACATGAAGGCCTTATATATTGCACTGTGATGGCATATCATTGGCTAATGATAGTGCAATTCATCAGTTTTGGCTGCAATTACCATATCAGAGCCACAGGTCGGAGCAGATGATGCTAATGAGCAGAACCTTAAAAAGGCAAGCAGTTGGTTATGGGGAACAAGTTTGTATGCAACTTACCTCACACAGAGAGAGTATTTTCAAAAGATTTCTGGCAGCAAAGTTCAGCAAAGGAGTAGTGCACTCAAGCAGGTATGTAATTGATTTTTCCATATAACAGGATGCAGATGGGAGGATGGTGGTATGGGGAATAGGAATCACAGCAGTAAGCCTGTCTTAGATCTCTGGTAATGACATGTCATTGATACTCATGCCTCTCAAGTATCCCTGATTTCCACTTACAACTTAGCTCTGTCCCCATTATTCTCTCCTACAACATTTGGCTGTTGTAGAGAAGCTAGTGAATTACATGTAAAACATAGTGACAATAAGTAAGGGTGTATACTCCTGTAACATCAGATGATGTACACTAATTCACCACCTCTCATTCTGTCATTGTATCACATACATAGTTCTAACATTTTAAATGTGTCCCTGATTGTCCCTGGTGTACTCTGGCTACATCCATGATCCTGTTTACGTTGTTCCCTGTCTGGTGGATAGCTATGCCTAACATAGCTGTCAACCTGTTACAGCAAGATATCTGAACAAAGCCATAAATAAAGGAGGGACAAAGGCCCACAATTAGGGACACAGTAACTATTGCTCATACAAAGTAAGAAAGTGAATAGAATAACAGATAGCACAGTAGCATAACTGTGTTCTGAAGGGTATGAAGCCTTAAACTCAGATAGTTGTCTTTGTTTTCTGACATCAACCATCAATGATTGGCCAATCAATTGTCAGAAATGTTGTGTGGAAGTGACCAAAACTATGAGGCAAACATCTTGACATTCTGCAAACATCTGTATAGTTGAGAGGTATGATGCCTACAGGGAACATATACTACAGTGGGTTTGCATTGGTTTCTGTCATTATGGCACACTGGTGCTGCTGGATTATCCCCATATAGTGGTTGCAATAGCACACTTCTATTTTTCCTGGCAGTGGCCATATGAAATATTAGTGAGTGCTTGCCCATAGAGGACACACCACAGTAGACTGCAGTGCTGGGTGTAGGAACATACATACATCAGAATATGTCATGGCACACAGGGACATACCCCAGTATTGCTACTGTATTGGTGGTATCCACACAAGTAGTGTGTTTCCAGACTGTGGGGTATGATGTATGAGGGAGCAGTGGATACTGCAGGCCATTATGGGTGTGCTAGATCTGTACCAGTCAAAAAATCCTCCTGCATGAAGAAAAGTTGCACGGCAACTAAAGCAAAAGCATCCACACAGCCAAATGAAGCCAGCAACCAAAATGGATCCGATAAAAAATCTTTAATGTTAAATAAACATCAAAAAAGCTCAGACCAGTTTCGGCTGGCAAAAAAGCACAGCCTTCTTCAATGACAAAAAACACAAAATCAATTAATGCAACTTAAATAGTGTTTTGAGCATATCCCATTGGTTCAGTTAAAAATGCTCATTTAATCCAGGTGAAAAAAGAGCACCTAATTTGGTAATCCATTTCTTTTCCTTTGTATCTAACATTGAGTGCCATCCTGTTTTATTAAATTTAATACCCTTAACCAAATCAATCACCATAAAAGAAAATTTAGCAGTGTGATGTTTTAAAGTGTGTTTGTACAATGCATTATTTATTTTCTTATTTTTAATATTGCTCATATGTTCAGATATCCATAGTCTTAAAGGACGAGATGTTTGACCAACATAGAAGGAGCCACAAATACATGTGGCCAAATAAATGAGCCATTCACTACTACAATTTGCAAAAAATGAAATATCATAGACCCTTGAGCAATTCCTACTAGTAAATTCCTTAGATTTGACAATTTTACCACAATTGCTACAATGACCACAGGGAAAACACCCCACCAAAGGTTCCCCAGTCATAGTTGTTTGTGAAAATTGTGCAATACTAGCATGATGTGTATGTTTATAATGATTGAAACATGAGGCTAGATTCTTACCCTTGCGAAATGAGAATAAACATTTGTCCGGTAATACATCTGATAATTCCGGTAGACTTAACAAAATGTTCCAATTTCTCTGTACACTATTCATGAGTACATCTGAATTCCTGGCATATGTTGTTAAAAACCTGATTGGCTGTGTGGTCCTCTGATCCCTGAGTTTATAAGTTAACAGTTCCTGCCTAGATAAAGTATTGGCCCAATTGCTGGCCCGCAAAACATGTCCCATAGAATATCCCCTTACGCGAAATCTATTGATTAAATCACATCTATCTTCTTGGAAAGTATCCTCCTGAGAACATATACGCCTCAAACGTTTAAACTGTGATTTAGGTATGTTTTTGGCAATGTGTGGAGGATGAAAGCTGGATGCGTGAAGGACTGTGTTGTATTCAGGATATTTCCTGAAAACCTGTGTATTGAGAGTATCATCTGGTTGTCTTGTTATTAACACATCCAGAAAAGTTATTGTGTCAACATGATAATTGACAGTAAACTGTAAGCCCCATATGTTATCATTTAAATATGAGACAAATTCAGTTAAATAATCAACATCAGCCCTCCATACCATCCAGCAATCATCCAAATACCACCTCCAGATATCAATTTCTGGAAGGTAAATATTATGGCTACTATTGTAGATTATATTTTCTTCTATATAAGCCATAAACAGATCAGCATAAATAGGAGCAAATGATGCTCCCATTGCTGTTCCTTTGATTTGCCAAAAACAAATGTCTTGATAGAAAAAAACATTATTAGTAAGGACATGCTCTGCAAGACCAACAAGAAAGGAACTGAAATCTTGTTCATATAGATGGGCTATATTAAGCCAGTGAGTTAACGCTTCCAGCCCCACCTGATGCGGAATATTCGTATACAGAGAACTAACATCAAGTGTACACATCAGCCAACCAGGTTCCAATTGTGCATCAGATATAATGTGTAAAAATTCAGTCGTGTCTTGCAAGCGAGAACGAACAAATGACAACAAAGGCTTAAGATGTCTAGTCAAAAACAAGGATAATGGTACTGTAAGATAACCTCGACCAGAAACAATAGGTCTACCTGGGGGATGAACAGGATCCTTGTGAATTTTTGGAAGAAAATAAATATATTGATTGATAGGATCTTGAATAGTAAGTTGTTGTAATGTAGAAGTGGTTATGAGGCCTGTATCTCTAGCACTGATAAGAAACTCATCAATCTGTTTCTTGAACCTATGTGTAGGATTTAAACACATTTCAGCATAGTACCGTTTGTCAGAAAGTTGTCTCATGGCCTCCTTGTCATAATCCGACCAGTTCATAACCATGACTGCCCCACCTTTGTCTGCTGAAATAATAACCAAATCCTTGTTTTGTTGTAATTCAACAATAGCCTGTTTTTCACTAGATGACAAATTATTGGGTTTAAAACGAATATCAGAACTGCCAAAATGTAGATCTTTGAGAATCATATTCTGAAACAAGTGTACAATGGGGTGCATCGGAGGAAGATATTTAGATTTATGATAAATAAATTTATTTTGATCATAAGATGCATCCCCATCTCCAAACTGTAATTTCAAATTAAGAATTCTACAAAATGACAAGACATCCTGGACCAATTGGTCCTCAGAAATAACAAACACAGGGATAAAAGTTAAGCCTTTATTAAGAATAGCCACTTGTGATGAAGACAAAACACAATCAGACAAATTTAGAACATTTGAATTAACATTACTTATTTCTGTATTACCATTTCTAACAGACTCTGAATATTCTCGATTCTTTTTGTGTTTTCTGCCTCCACGTTTGTATTTCCCCCTAAAGGGACAAAGCCTTGGGCTCTTTTGGGGTTAGGTGAATCCGATGCTGGCTGTATATCACTAACTGTATATGATGAAGGATCATCGGTAGATGATCCATTTGTTATAGATTTGTTACGTAATATGGATCTGGGTCTCTTTCTTCTTGGTGTTTTAACCGGATGAGGGTTAAACCGAACATGTTTGGAAGGAAAACTGAAAGGGTTAGCTCCCTGATAATCATTTAGATCCCGCTTAAATTTTTTGATTTTTCTAGATTTTAACTGTTCTTCAAGGTTGGTGAGATCATTGGCCACCTTGTTAAGATATTTCTTGAAGAATATTTCCCTCTCAAATTTTTGTACATCATTGCATAAGTCTGTTACAGTGTTAATTTCAGAATCAATAATTCTGTCATGATATTTATCCAAAGCTTCAACAAATGACATAGTAGCATGCTGTTGTATATTAGACCATTGGTTATTAAGCTCCTCATCTGGATGCCCCACATGTGGTTGAATTCGAATTCTGAGACCCCTTGGTGTAATTCCTTTTGCAATATAAGCTTTGAAAAGTTTGGAATGCCAAACACTAGATCTTAACAATTTTAAATGCTTATAAAGATTGTCAAAGGCCAAACTACATGATGGCTCAGGTCCCAAGGGGTCATTAGAAGAGTTGCTAATAGAACATGCACCAAGACCAAATGCACTCAAATCTGCTCTATCAGCAGAAAGCCCTGAAACCAAATTAAAAAGGTCCATTTTATCTGTTAATAGAGATGATAATAATGGCTTCACATAAAAATGCCACGTCAATATGAAGGGAACAATAATAGCTCTAAAGGACAGGCCAATATCACCTGTCTTATGTTGCTATGTTCCCAGAGACAAATGTAGCCAAATACCAATGGTCAAAAACAATATATGCTTAATGAAATGTAAGATAAGATAAAATAAGATGAGAAATAACAAGTATATAATAACACTGCAAAAAGACTTAGGCAATAATGCAAAAAATATATGTATATATATATATATATATATATATATATATATATATATATATGTTGGTTGCAAATGTACATAATGGATGTCCTGTAATGTGTTACCCTTCTGTTATCTATCAGGAGTCATGTACCACAGAAGACATGCCTCCTTCTTAGATGCGGAGAATGACATAATAGTAAATGGACTGACACAGCACCATCAAATCTTGTTGTCCAGGGGGAGGCATAATTAGGAACATCAGGCAGCAATGTGGACAGACCTTGTGCAGGATGTCAATCAGATTGTCTAACAGGACAGGACCTATGAGCAGGTCCGACACCTGGCCAGAGACATGATGAATGCTGCACAATGAAGGGCAGCTGTTGTTACCAGGGATTGTGCCGCTACCGGTGGAGGGCCTGTGACAGAACAACCACTCTCAGCCACAGAGAAATTCCTGGCAAACCTAGGAACACACAACAGCTCCCAGGCATCCATCACACCATACATCATGGAGGTGGGTGCCACAGTGTCTACAGCAGGGGAGCATAAATGTAATGTGTTCACCAGTGTAATACTGTCTCAGTCATTGTGGCAGGCTGTACATATCAGTACATGAGTCTCAGGTCTATCTGCTTTGGTGGATGTTGGGGTTTACACTTAGTTGTGGACACATACTCAGAATGTCAGCAATATAGCCAGTATCACAGTAGCAACTGTACATATGGATATATGCACATATTACCTTGTAGTGCTGCAACATTTGGTGGTGCTGACAATACCTTTCCCCTCACCTTTTCATAGGTCAGTCAGATATGACCCAAGTCCGTGGTCCTGTATCTGGTAAGTGTAATACTGTTTTTTTATGGATCATATATAGTATGAAAGTTAAGGGCTGCCATATTGCCCTATGTACAAATGTTGTGTTTAGCCAGAGTAGTATCTGTGTATGTTCCATTCTGGAACAGTTAACTACGGTTCATAGAATGGGTAATCACAGGTGTGTATTTGAATGACCATCGACATATTTGTACATATAGTTATGGGCGGCTACACAGCCTGGTATACATGAGGCATTTACTCCAAGATGCCTGTGCAAACACAAAAGGAAGATGGCACATACCTGAGACAGTGACACTAGTACTGACTTATCATTTTGAAGATAGGTATACTGGGTTTTATGTGTAGTGCTATCACATATGGTGTCATATGACATACCTTACAGACAGATTGTACTAGCAAATTAAACTGGATGTGGCTGAAGTGCATGTTATAAAGGGCTTGACTTGTCTGTGTATGTTTTTGTGAGGTTGTTGGTTTTGCATGGGAGTGGAGATGAGAATATGTGAGACTGGAAATGCAGTTGTGGATCCTCATTTGCATGAGTCTGTGTGGATTACCTTACATAAAAGTGCAGGTAGTAATGTACTGCTTTTGTCTTGGTTTCACAGGTGACTGGGGGGTTGGAGTCTGTCCCCTTCACAACCTGATGTCAGTGTATCATCAGACTCTGATGTTGATGGTGGCCATAGTGGGGCACAGGTGGGGTTGCTGGGGGCTGAATCTGTCCCACAAAGTGATATCCCTCTTCTGCCCCCATTGTCACTGCACACAATCAGGATGCCCACATGTACCCAGTCCCCAGAGGCCACAGATATTGGACAGTCAGAGGGTGGCGACATTGAACTGGACAGTGTGGCAACTATGGCATCAGTGAAGGTAGACACTGGCCATAGCCAGACAGCTGGTGAGGTCCCACACAGGCAGATTGACAGGGGTGCCCTTAGAAGGACTGCTGTCCATCCACCACCTGTTGCAGGTGTCACATCATGGGTCACTCGGCTTGGACCATCATGGAAACACAGGCACATTCTGAATGCAACACCAGATGGATGGTTATGGTTATGGATGCAGCACATTCTGACATCCGTGACTGCCTCCACCGCATTGGGGTCGGCCTGAATCAGTTCATTGATATAGTGGACAGATGGGCTGAGACAGTGTCTGTCTTGGACCAAACATTGTCTGTGCTGCAACATCTGGTTGGAGTTTGGTGTCAGACACATGGATGTAGGTACGCATCACCATCTGCTGAGTGTCCATGTGGCTGTGCTCTCATAGTGGCAGTACCTCCAGTGCTACAGAGCGAAGTGTGCTGTCCATGCCATGACATGGCAGGCCATGGGCACATGGTCCTGGGTGGTTCTGTGGGGGACACAGCCCCAGCAGACAGCAGTCACCATCAGTTACTAGAACTGCATCTGACCTTGGGCATGGTGGTGCCAGTGCTACTCCTGGCAGAGTCAGTTCCTGTGTTTGAGGCCAGAGACAGGAACTGTCCACTCTACCATGTACAGTCCACAACTGTCCAACTTACACATGTGTAGGGATAGCACTGGTGTGACTGTTTACATGCACACACTCAAACACCACTGTCACATGTATGCCAACAGCAGACACACACAGCACCTCTCCATGGCCCATGTAACCAGCACCCCTTCCTGACTCACACATGCTGTCAACTGTTTGACACAGCCTAGGCCTCTGGCACCCCCACAACACACCCTGCGCATGTGATGATACCTGTCCCATCTGTGCCATTGATGCAGGGAAATGTTACTATGCGTCTGATGCACTGGGTGTCTACATTACTTGACATGTACTTGTGTAGTGCAGGATTGTTTTGCCATGCCACTTGTTGTGGGCCACTACAGGTATTGTATGCTGGGATGTGTCATGACTACACATCACACTTTGTGTGTCTTTGTTGCATGATGTTGGACTCACGGTAGTGTTACAGAATGACAGGTTGTCACAGACCTGTGCATGTTTCCATTCCAGGAGTTTGAGAGGATAAGCCATGCACACATGGCAGAAATACAGTGGCACAAGAAGACAGCAGTACAGCAGAAATATGATGTCAGTAAGGTAAGGCATTATACATGCATGGCTCTCTACATGCATATGTGTAGAGCAGTATATCAAGGACAATGGGTGTGGTCAGCGTAATCATGCATTCATACTTTGTGATAAGGACTGCTACCCTTGCTACATGTCACCTGGGTTTTGTGAACGTACAAATCTAGAAGGTGTGGTGATGGAGTTGACACATCTACAAATATTCTGTCCAGGTCAGACAGGTGGCAGACATCAGTTATGTTTATGTAGAGGTGGGCAATTTAAGGACAGCAGCTAGACAAAGGGCCATAAAATGTATAACCATTGCGTACAGATATACCATATGGGCATGTCCAAAGTGCTGCAAGGAGATATATTTACACACACAAAGTTGGCTGATATGAGATTAGAACCTCTACCTACCTACTATCACACAATACAGCTCACAGTACTTATCTCATGTGCCTCAGACCTCATCTGATAGTAAACTGTCTGACAACACTCTTAAGGTGGATGACATCAGCAGGCCTTGTACAGAAGGGCAATGTAGAGGCCAGCAGCTACTTACAGGGCCATAAAATGCATAACCATTGCACACAGATAGCCCAAATGGGCATGTCTGTAGTACTCCAAAGGGATATATTTACACACAGAGTTGGCTGATGTGTGAGTAGACCCCCGACCTAGTTTCTCTCACATACTACAGCTCACAGTACTTATCTCATGTGCCACAGAGTTTATCTGATACTAGGTTCCCTGCCAACACTCTTAAGGTGGATGGCAGCAGGCCTTATAGAGGAGGGTAATGTAGAGGCCAGCAGCTACTCACAGGGCCATAAAATTAATAACTATTGCACACAGATAGTCCATATGGGCATGTCCGTAGTGCTGCAAAGGGATATATTTACACACACACACACACACACACACACACACACACACACACACACACACACACACACACACACACACACACACACACACACACACACCACACTTGGCTGGTGTGAGATTAGAACCCCTACCAATCTACTATTACACACTATAGCTCACAGTATTTATCGCATGCACCACAGGTTATGTATATTGTATATGTGGTTGCAGGCACAGTACTTGTGGAGTATGCAAAGTAGCCTTGTGTTGGACAGCATGTGTGGCCTGCAGAGTGATATTGCTTGGTACTGTTATTGTGTGTAGTGCCCTAGGAGAGGCAAACATGTGGTCTAGGACAATATGGCCAGTCCAAGGCATGTGTTGAAGCCATTGTTCATCATGACACCTCTCACCTATGTCTGTCTACAAGGTGACATTCCACAGGCACAGGGGTCTGTGGGTGAATGGATTATATACTGTTGCAGCCTTGGTCCGGTTCTTTTGGACAACTGTTGTGATGTGTACATGCAGATAATCTCAGCATTCCACGGGTATGTGAGGACATTCTTACATCCCCCAGATATCTCTCTCTCTCTCTCTCTATATATATATATATATATATTTATATATATTTATGGATCTAGGACTGGTGAACTTTGTCGGACACTCCCGGTCACCAAATGTCAATAAGTAAATAATAAGTAAATAAATAAATAAAATAAATAAATCTCCTGGCATACTTATGTGAAAGTGCTTCCCAGACCGATACATATATATATATATATATATATATATATATATATATATATATATATATATATATATATATATATATACACACACACACACACACACACATATATATATATATATATATATATATATATATATATATATATATAAATATATATATATATATATATATATATATATATATATATATATACACACACATACAGTATATATATGTATATATATATATATATATATATATATATATATATGTGTGTGTGTGTGTGTGTGTGTGTATAACAGAGATGTATGTTAACTATTGCTGTGTGTGTATGTAAATGTGTTAGGTGGATATATGTGGTGAGACCATGCATCATTGTAATTTATATAACAATATAATTGTCGGTATCATATGTATATGTGATACATACTGATTGATACACTAATCATGTGTGAAGGAATAGGAACAGACAGATATGTATATGTAGCTGTCTGTATGTAAAGACATATGTCTACATAGTAGGTCTTTGTAAGGAAGAGGCAACAGACTTGCGCTCAAGTTAGCTAAGTCTAGGAGCATGCCCAGTGGGACTGCCAGCACTTACAAAATGACTCCAGGCCACAGCTACCTGTACTCTGGTCCAGAATTTTGTGTGCTGAAGACTATGGCTGCTGCACCTGTTTCCACAGTACAGCACTTCCCTGAAATTGTCCAAGCCATTCCCCGGCTGTGTGCTTTACTTAATATGTCACTGGAGTACATAATGTAACACCACACATAGGGGGACAGTTTGCATACCTCTCACTGTACATGTTTTTTTAGAATGTCCAGCATTTCACCCCGTATGTCTAGTCTGTTCCTCATGCATTTGTGGTGTTCTGGTATAATATTGTATAATGCAGTCACTGAATTGTACTAACTACTGACACATTTAAGTGACGGCCTTCACGTCCTGCAGCTATTCTGCTCTGTTGCAGCCTGCTGTTGTACTAGTCACCTTCTAGGTTCATCAGTGCATGTGCAATGTCTGTCTGCAGTTTTGGACCTTTATCCCCACATTCTCTCTGACTTTTTCCAGCTATCTTGCAGTAACAGATTGAGGGGTATGACAGTCTGTGGGAATACTGCCATATGAGTACTTCACATGCAAAAGATGTGGATGCTGTCAGATTCAAACCATCAACACCATCAGGCATGCTAACATCCCTAGACCACTAAGCCACACCAGCCACCAGACAGAGAGGTGTCATTCCTCACACAATCAACAGCATACAGACATACATTGTCACCCCTGCATTATGTAAGACTTACAACGTGTGGCCAGGTTCTATGTCACAGCCCTGGAATTGGCTGGTCTGCTAATATATCATTGCAGACTTACAGTTACAGAAGTTGTATGGGAACACTGGCATTGACAGTAGTGTAAAAATCACATGCCCCCACTGTTTAACATCCCCTATGACTGCTGTAATCAATATTCCAACCACGAGGCCCAGTGAATATTATGGGACAGATACTATTGGACTGGGTATGTGCAGTCCCATGTGGATTTTACATCTCTCAAAATAGCCCTTTATATTATTCCCTTGCATACATGCAGCATGTCCATACTTACAATAGCATATTATAGTGCTCCTTACAAGTGGTGTGTAGATGAGTGACTTACCTTCTGAATGCAGCATTTGACAAAACTGTAGTTCAGGACTGACCCTGTCTGATGCATGCAGTACACAGCCAATACATGGTTAGGTACAGGTTGTGTGGGTTGCCTGGCATCATGTTTACTATATGTATGCGAGTTGGTGTAAGGTGCCAGTCCCTGGGGCCCTAGGTTGTCAATGCATATGCTATGCGTTGTCTCTTGGCCAAGGCCAGGTCATAATGGGCATGCCTACTTCGGCTTACAGTACGATCCTCAGGGGATTCCTCCTCCAAGTTCCCCTGTGGGTGTTGCTGTGGTGACCTAGGCACTGGTGGGGGGCTGCGTATCCCTTCCCTTTGCTAATACTGCTGCAGCTATTTCCGCAGGATCATATTGTGTAGCATGGCACATACTGTGAACATCTATGCACATGTGGCTGGAGACTACTGCAGGGCTCCACCAGATATACCAAGGCACTGGAATCATGACTTCAGCAGCCCAAACACACACCCTATGATGTTCCTAGTTTGTGCGTGTGCCTCATTATGGCATTCTTCTGTGGGTGTGTGTGCATTTTTGATGGGTGTCATTGTCCACGATTCCAGTGCATAGCCAACATTCCATGGTAAATGGCCGTGTGGGATGTACCACCTAGCAAACATCTGGTACAGCTGTGATGCATGCCAGATGTGGGAGTCATGATAACTGCCAGGGCTGCCAGCACACACATTCATGATAATGTCCTGGGCATTGCACATGACCTGGCAGTTGATGGGGGTGATACCCCTTGCAGTTGATGTAGATTCCACCCTCCTCACCTGGTGGTGCCTTGATGTGTACATGAGTGCAATCTATGACACCCAATACCTCAGGGTAGTGTGCTACATGGTAGAAGTGTTGCATACTGCTGGCCCTCTCCTCAGGGGTGTGGAGAAAATACATGTGCTTACTGGCATGTAGTAGCATGGCATCCAGGAACTGGTAGAGTACCCTAGATGCTGATGCCTGCGAGATCCCCATTATGTCCTCAGTTGGTCTTTGGAATGTACCTGTAGCTCATACCCTAAGAGCTACACATGCCTTTGTTTCTACTGGGATGGGTTCTCCTCTTTTGGCTCTGGGTCTGAGTTGAGGCTGGCAGAGCTCAGTGAGTTCTTGTAGTATGTCCCTGTCCACCCGGTAGTGCTCTACAATTTCCAGCTCATGTAGCTCCTGGAAGGTTACCCTGGGCCTGAACACTCTTCTCCTTCTCTGTCTAGGCCTATTGTCAGCAGCAGCAGTAGCAGCATTGACCTCAGCATCTAGCACATACAGGTGTAGCAGACCTGCAGCAGCCCCTAGCATTCCTTCAGTTAAAAATGCCAAGTCTGTGCTCCACTGGTGCAGAGTATGGGGGTGAAATTACACTGTAGGGTGTATGCAACCTTTATAGTGTTCCACTGCAGGTGTAGCCTGTGTGATTGGCTATCTATGATGCATTCCACTTGCCAAGTACATCATTACAGACTGTTAATGGCCTTAGTTTATTTGAGACAGGGGTCATCAGTAATTAATATACCATTGGCTTTCTCTGATAATTTTTTTTGGACAGCCTTCCTTGCTTATTACTGCTGAGTGCCACAGAAACATGCGCCATGAAGGTAAACAATGTTCAGTAGACACTGCATACATCCCCATGAAAGGGCATGCTCAGCACAACAGCAGGCCACTCAGACATGCTGAAACTCATTCTGCAAAGGTAAACAAAGTTTAGCAGCCAATGTACACACCCCCCTGCTGAGCACAACGGCGTGCCACACAAACAGGTGCAGATGAGCTCCAATGAGCTTACAAGTCCTCAAACACAGCCCCCTCTTGATGTCAGCTACCTCTTCTCTAGACACCAATATGGTTCTGTGCCTACACACATTGTAGAATTTGTATGGTGATCATGATTACAGAAGCTGTATACCAATACCACTGATAGCAAACATCTAGCAGTGAGTGTGGACACAGATACACATTTTGCTATTCAGTAACCCCGCCTTATTTGCATAGGGATCCGTGCACACCTCCTGGAAACTATAAGATTCCAGGCCCTGCCTCATTGGCAACAGCACCATTCCACCATTGTAGATACTCTACACAGGGTCGTATAATACATTACTGTCACATACTAATAAATTTGTTTTTTACAAACTTTTTTTTTTTTGCATAACAGCATGTTTGTGCACTGAGGAGTGCCATGCAAACATACACAAATCATTAAAAAATTAAATTATTTTAAAGTATTTCCCATATGATTCTGGACACACTGTGGATAATTTTGCACATATCTGTGTTTGCTATACTCTTTCTGTCCATCGAACTACAATTTTTCAGCCCCTGTTTTCTATTTAAAATCCTGTACACAGAATTTTTCTGTGTACACTACGGACACCAACATGGGGTCTACAGGACTACCTATCTACTTGTTGGATTGCTCTACCTCCCTCTTTTGCATGCAATTCACCTGCTTATGAGGTGATTTGCATGCCACGGATACTTCCATGTTGGTGCATGCATGTACGCCGCCCATCTTTATTTACTGGATTGCAAACCTGCTTACTTTTGTGTAAGCAGTGTGCCACGATGCCTACATGGAAAAAAAAGTCTGTGTAGGCTTTATTAAATTCCGCCCTTTTTTGTTAAAGCTTTGCAAGTAAAAGAACTGCTGTTGAACTCTAGGTGGGAAATTCTATTTGCCCAATGTGCAGTCAACTCAAAGCTGATTATATTAAGTGAGGTTACAAAGGCAAACATCCCCAGATTGTGGCTTGCCGATGACTTTTTTCCCCTCACAGAAAATAAATAATCAGCAGGTTTAAGCAAATGCGATTTCACACATTTCACATGTTGTTTACACTTGTGCTCTAGACTTCTTCTGATTTTTTTTGAGCAGTTAGCAGCAAACACTGGTCTTCTGTAATTATGTATAAGATCTGTAGGTCTATTAATAATTTTTCATTTTGAATAACGCAGATGTGGAGTGGGATAAGGAGAACTTAAGAATGAGATGTTTTAGTACAATGGAGCAATAGAATATATATATATATATATATATACATACAATATATATTAATACTATTTGCCTAATTTCTTTATATGCATGTTGTTACCCATTACATAGTGACATTTTTCAGGCTTTTTGTCTTTTTCTCCATTTTCTCTTGACTAAGCAATAGCTTATTTACATATTGCACTGTTTTCATGAGGATGGTATGATAGATCTGAATTAATTATGCAAAAGAAGTGAAGTGTAAAGATCTATTCCTGTATCTATTCTGTCCCTTATATAATTAATTGCTTAATCAAAATTTCCCATGGAACCTAAGAAACTATTCACTCTGAAAGTTCTACACATTTCCTGAAATTAATGAAGTATTTAAGTATAAGTAACAGGCCTGAAGGCAGACCATCTCTTACTGACAGGTTATTAAAAGTTTCTGAATGTTATTGAACTTTATAAAGATAGATAGAGGACTTAGCAAAGACTTATTGCACTGAAAAATGCCTCAGCTTTGTAAATGTCCTCAGAAGTACAGCAAAGCTGATTTTACTTTGTGCTGATGCTGTTGTAGGCCCATATCCATTTTATATCACCCTGTGTCTGATGCTTAGGGTAACGTACTGTGAAATATACCTTTCTGATGCAACATTGTGCATATGGAGAGCTGGTCTTATGGTACTGTATTTTCTGTGATCCACATTATGAAGATTAATATCTCCCCATTTTTCTATAAGTTGTTCTTTATTTCAAACTGCTTACTGTAATCCCCATGCAGTTATTGTAACCTGTTCAAATAAGTGACTCCATTTGGGATTCTGAGAGAGGCACTGCACAGCTATGCATAGTTTACACAGCTCTGAGTGCATGGTGGTGAATCAAGTAATTATAAATACAGACATCAACATATTGAGCTACGAATCAGATAGTTTAGTGCAGCTACCAGTAGCTGATCTGTGTTGCAGTGGAACAACAACACTCTGTGCAGCAACAGCATTGCTCATTAGAGCAGAACAAGAGGGATATATCTGCTACATAGGTAACTGCAACTTTATGTATCCTTGTAGAATTTGTATGGTGATCATGATTACAGAAGCTGTATACCAATACCACTGATAGCAAACATCTAGCAGTGAGTGTGAGAGCCCAGCAGTGTGTAGCAGTATATAAAGGAGACCATCCTGTTTGGTACCATGTTCCACAGCAGAGCAGCACACAGTGGTGTGACACACACGGACCTGCTAGAATCTGTACTGTGTTAAGGCAGGGGGCACTCAAACATCCAAGCTGATAATGCACAAAATGGGATGGCGAAGGAGTGTATAGGAAAGTAGGTAAGGAGGATGGCATCAAGGAAAGCGACACAAACATATTAGGAGATTACAAGATGGAGGCAAAGGTAGAGTAACCTATTTTGCAGGTATAAAGCCACCTTTTACTTACAAAAGGATGGGAAATGAAGATGAAGTGTGACAGGAAAACAGGAGAAGGGGAAAGAGGAGTATGTAGAGGAAAACAAATGTGTAACAGTATAGGCAAAGATGAGTAGATATGAACACACTAGGATGAGGAGAAAGATTTAGGACAGATATACATAAATGGTGATGGGGAAGGTTGACCAACACAAAAGATATGAGAGATCATACATTAGGAAGAAAGGAAGCACTCTAGACTGGGTGTGTAAAGCACAAAGGTGCTTCTCAGCCCATGGGAAAACTAATGTTACTAATTACAAGCAGAAAGGTCAGTGTAGTTGATGGTATGAATAAGAACGCCCTCTAGTAGCCTGAAACATTGGCCCCAATGACAAAGTCAACTATTTAATTCAGAAGCGACTTGTTTTCGGCCAAGCCATACATCTAGCTTCTTCTTAGCCACATCTTGCACCAACTGCTATAGCTATGGCAGGGCCACCATAGTTAATGAGGTGAGGCTATCTGCCAGTGAGGGAATATTACCCTCAACCAATGAGATTGTCCAATAACCATCAGCCTCTCTAGTTGTAGCTTCAGTAGGGACAGGCTGGGGTTGAATTGTTCTGCCTTGCCACCAGTCTTTGCTTCCTCTGAACCTGCAGAGTAGAGACTCATTGGGGAGGTTCCTGCAAGCATATTAGTTGAATGTCTACAGCAGGTATACACTGCTTACAAATAAGACATGGCAAGTATCATACATGGGCAGGTGAAATTCTTGGTTACAGTCAGGGTGTCCAACAGGGCTCTGTCCTAGGCACATACTTGTTCAGATTGTATCTTTTAGATCTATCTTTTTCATCTGAGGTGTCCTATAGTCTGTATGCAGATGACATGAAATTGGATAACCTGATTACATGTGTTACAGATAGGGGGCATGTCTGCAAAAGAACTTGACATAAATTGACCATTTGGGTACACGTGAATAATATACTGATAAATACATTAAATATTGAACATATGAGATTTGGGAAACATAGCTTGAAAGGTGAATATTTAATACAGCACACAGTGATTGAAACTGTAGACTCATTTAAGGACCTGGGTATATGAGTAGATCCAGCTATGAAATTTTCTAATCATGTCAACCAATTGGTTAATGATAGTTATAGAACTATTGATTGTATAAAAAATGTATAAAGTCTAGGAAATCAGAAATGATGAAGTCATTGTTAATTACATTAGACCCAAACTTGAGTATGGAATAATAATAATATGGAAACCTTATAAGAAAACAAGCATGAGTAAACTGAAAAGTGTACAGCGGAAATATATCAAGGGCATCATGGATGTGAACATTTACGTTATTATGAATGATTGAAATATCTGAACTTACACAGTGTCTCATATAGATATTTAACTGTAGACCTTATTCAGGTATATAGGGCATTTAGAGACAACTACCTCTGGGAATGGTTGGGGTTATCAAAAAGTAATAGAGAATCAATAAGGTAGAAGATTCTACAGGGATGAGAAGTGTACTGATTGATTCTTTGAGAGAGCAGCTATTGCATGGAGCAGACTAGTAAATTATGTTAAAGCAAGCACTAGTTTGGATATTTTCAAGGACAGGCTGGACACTTATTATGGGCACAACTCTTTTGGTATATTGTCAGGCTAGAAGGGCATTAATGGCAATGCCTGAAATATTTGCATGTATATATGTATATACTACAGTGCAGCATTCTTTATTCATGTCTGTTCTGCCTTGCCACCTATCTTTGCTACCTCCTGCAGCAGTCCACTTAGTTTAGATCGTGTTCCATTTATGCTAAAAGAGAAAGGTGTTTATTAGTAAACTGTGACAAGTTGAACTAGAAGTTCTCAGCATAACATATACAATCTAAAGTCACACACCTATATCTCTTTACCCTATTTTCCAGGAGGCAGCCTTGTGTGTGCCCCTGTACAAAGGTATACAGACTTAGTGATATTACACCTGAATACATTCTTATGGACAAATTAGCATACTGGTACCTGGACATCAGACATTAATTGCCACTGATTCCACACATATGAGTCCCTTATAGTATCCCACCATAGATATCAATTACATATGAAAGATAGTGTTACAGATAATGAGCACATCTGTGCAGGCCAGTGGAAATATTTACCAATACCACCTAAACCACACATATTAATCCCTTACATTAATCATAATTATTATTTAGATAAGATAGGTAGACCTGTAGATAGTAGGTGCATATCTGTACGGGACACACACAACACATGCAGGTCTCCTCCATAAGCCTAGAGACATTATATCCCTCACAGGTGCTTCAGCAAGAAGTTTTGCACTTTAGGTAATTTGCATAATAGTGTGATGGCTCATTTTCCTATGTACTATGAATCTTGGTACAAAATTAAAAAGTTTGAGAATGGGGCATTATTTTTAACAGTATCTAGCTCATGGCTTTGCCAAATGGGTTAAGAGAGGTCTCTTGGATAAAGATTTGTCTGGTTTTCTGAAGTAAAAAGCATTGTTGCTGCTGCATAAAAGTGTGACCCTACTGCTGAGTCTTTTAGAACATTACTCAACTGTGCTAGATGTCCCACTATGCTTAGGTGAGCCTTATACCTATAGTACAGATAAGGAATGTGTGCACCTCCGACTGAGTAGGAACCCATTTTCAGTGCAGGTCCAGTGAGGAAAAACTCCAAAGTATTAGAAAATTTTTAAGAACGTTAATAATACAAAAAAAAAAACAAAAAACAAAAAAAAAACACACACAACTATACTTTAAATAATTATACCAAATAAGACATCATATGAAAACATTGGTTAATAATAGATACAAGTTATATGATAATGATTTAACAGAGAAAATTTAGCCAGTTTATAGAGAAATTAAAGGCAATTTAGTATAATACAAATGGGATTAATGTTTGGGATTAATTCTAGGATTATTTTACTATATGTTATGCTACTGTATGTTTACATTCCACTCATCTATCTTCTGTATGTATAACAGTGTGATTATAGCAAGCAACATATGTACTTACTATGCAAACCTATACTTTCCCTATACTTGCATGTAATACCTAAAAGAGTGGCTGAGATACACAGAAAGTGGATGGAAGCTTATGTGAGGAAAGTGCATTACCATAGTAGTAGTAGTAAATTTATTGTTTCAACCAATGGTTGTTACAGTTTTTAAAAATGCACACTCTAAACACTCAAACTTTGCACAAAATTGTAATACATCTAGAATTATATAATTTAACTCTTAAGGAATGCATCATTCATTCCTTTTCTTATAATTCTCATTAATTCAATTTGCCACTTCTAAAACTACATAGCAGTGCGATGTCATAAACAAAATTTCACATAGCCCTTCTAAATTTCCATACCAGATTTTTTGATAATTTGCACTTAAAATTTCTACCAATTCTCTCTTTTTAATTTCTTTAACCTAATAAAAACACCTAACTTCCTAATGGCTATGCTCCTGCTACCATCCTGACTAAACCCACTTTTTTTTTGTTTCTCTTCCATTGCCAGTCTCTATCAATCACCCTGACTCAATAAATTTTCATATCCCTTGTCTCTTTTCCTCTCTTTCTTTTGCCCACACTATAGTTCCTTTAACTACCCTATATCCTTAATCCTCTCCTACTAATGCCCCCTCATTACCAACTTCATCCCCTTACCTATCTACTGTTATCCAAACTTCTTCACTGTCAAAACTTTTTCTACTTATGCTTTTTTTGATTATTTCTGTTTATACTCTTCCATCTCCTCTTCGTCCTCCTCATATGTGCATTGTCATTGTTGTTGTATCACCAGCTATTATGTGTTAACATCTTTGACTTATGTACAATAATATAACTTCTAAAGTATATTATAAATGTATTTGCTATTTATGTCTCGATAGTGTGCAAAGGAATGTTTAAAATGGTTAACTTTTATACTGTTGTTTTTTACAAAAATGTATTTTTTCTGGAACGTTTCTCCCCAGGCCACTACTGAAAATGGGACTTGTACCCAATTGGACTTTCTTGATAAACAAAAGACAATAAATACATATTTTTTTCACAAGCTGAAAGTGTGTGCACCAAACTTTCCTTCACAATCATATCTCATTGACAATGTTCTAATTCATTGTACTTTGTGTCTTCCATTTATTACATTACTTTTAGAGACCTCAAATTTAGACTTGTGTATTTATAATATTTTTATTTTCGATTACTTCTAAATGATTTTATCAATAATTAGCCTCCATGAAAAAAATCAGAATATTACTTAATTTTATTTTTTTCTTTATCACTGCATTTCCATTTATTTGGGTCTAATCTTTTTCAGATAAGGAATATAAGTATAACATATTTGAATGTCTTTTTTTCAAATAATGTTTCAGATAATACAACCCATATTTCACCTAACACATGTTGAACTGATCTAATACTGTGTGATTTACATGAAAATTCAGAATTCTATTTTTTTCCTTTTCTTTCCAGGCTTGTCTTCTTAAATCTTGCTTATGTGATCTGATAGTCTAAAAAATAAAAAAAAAGCATCCACTGGTAGGCAAATGAAGGAGACCAGATGATAAAAAACACACCTTGTTTATGTTAGGACCTTTGTCCAGCAGGACTTCTTCAGAATAAAAACATGCTTAAAAATGTCAGTTTATATATAAAATTCAAACAGTAACAGTCTCGTTAACCAATTAATTCAAATTAGAAAGCCAACATTATTTAAATAAACAGTGCATTTACAAAAAAATAATACATATATTATCATTAAGTCCAGGATATTTATCAGATTGCATTCTTAGTTGCCATAAAGTTTCTTCCCTTAACAACTTTTTTTTTAATTACCCGCCTCTGTAATCTGCAGTAACATGTTCTAACACAGAAAAATAACATTTCTTGAATCAAGAACAGGTCAAAGCATGGCTGTACAATGCATTGTTTTATCTAAAAACATTTTGACAATTTCATCGATGGCTTTTAAGACATGTTCATAGTCAATAGTTAGCCTAGAAGCTCTGATCATTGGACCCCTTGGAATATTTTTCTTCATATGAATGGGGTGGGTGCTAAAATAGTGTAGGTAATTGTTGGAAAAACAGGATTTCCTATAGATTTGGCTAGAAAACCTTGTTGTAACCTAATTACAACTAGCAACAACATCAAAAAGGACACTGTGTTCCTTGCACCACCCAAAGTAAAGGTCAGAAAATCAACACTGCTATTAACTTCCTGAATAAACTGTTCTACTCTTTCAATAAGAACATCTGTGATGAAAAAAAGATCATCAACAAATCTTTTATACATTTTTACATGCTCTACAAAAATGGAATTGACTAGAGAACTTGTGTTTCCATTCATCCTATGACAATATTTGCAAAGGAGGATGCTACAGTAGCCCCCATGGCAATATCCTTTCTTTGCTGCTAGTATTTACCATTAAAGGTAAAGAAATTGTGATCTAGCATGACTTCCATCACTTCACAGATAGTACTGATGGTATCACATGAAAAGTTGGTGAATTTAGCCAGAAACAATCTCATAAATTACAAGCCCTAAAACTAGTATAAAGAGACTTCACATCTAATGTAAATGTCCTTTTTGGGTGTTGTTAGTTGAAATTAGGTTGCAGAAAGGTTTCTAGCCAAATCTATAGGAAACACTGTTTTTCCAACAATTACTTGCACTATTCTAGCACCCACCCAATTCATATCAAGAAAAATATTCAAAGGGGCAGATGATTAGAGCTTGTAGCTAACTAATGACCAAGAACATTTCTTAAAAGCCATTAATGAAATTGTCAAAATGTTTTGAGACAGAGGCTATGGACTGAATGTATTAGAATGTACTGCTCAAGAAATTAACAGAAAAGAAACAAGTCCCTCCTCCCATTTTGGAAGGGGGTATGCCAGGAAAAAGAGTTTGTGACACTAGTAAGAAATTTACCAACAGCTTCATTTTACATATGACTGTAGATGACAGGGACATAAAATACATTACTAGTCAGAACTGGAGAATTTTTTATGATAATCCTAATGTATACAGGGCTGTTGGAATATCTCCTAGTTTTGTATGCAAAAGATCCAAATTTATTAAGCAGTACATAGAAAATGATGACACAAAAGTGTTACCTTGTATTATGAAAAAACATGGCATGTAAAAATGTGGATTTTGCAGTGTGGGCATTTTTATTTATGAGGGTCCATCAGTAACCCTTTCACACATGAAAATATGTATTAGAATCAATACTTACTATGATTATAATTCAGTGGGTGTGGTTCATTTTGCCATTTTTTCCTGCTGTGAAGCATTCTACATTGGTATGACCACTAGGAAACTGTTTAAAAGGATTAAGGAACACTTGTATGCTATCAGGTCTAAGGACAACCACAATGCATACTTTGTACTGTTCTTGTTTCAAGAAATCTTATTTTTCTCTGTTAGAACATGTTGCTGAGGATTACAGAGAGAGTGATTAAAAAAAGTTATTAAGGAAAGAAAGTTTATGGCAACTATGAATGAAATCTGATAAATACCCTGGACTTAATTATACTATATTTATTAAATGTTTTTGTAAATGTACTTTTTCTTTAAATAATGTTGGCTTTCTAATTTGAATTAATTGGTTATTGAGACTGTTACTGTTTGAATCTTATATATAAACTAACATTTTTATGCATGGCTTTATTCTGAAGAAGTCCTTCTGGATGAAAGTGCTAAAATAAAACCATGTATGTTTTTTATCGTCTGTTCTCCTTCATTTGCCTACCAGTAGAAGATTTTTTATTTTTTAGTATTTTTTACTATTCATCCTTTGGGTTTTGTTGTTGTAATCTGATAATCCTTATCCAACTTGTCAGGACTGTCATTTCAGCTGTTTCTGTTTCCAATCTTATTCCAAATTTTTCTTTAATATACATGTCATGAAATATAGTGGGCAATTTATATAGTTGTCTGTCTAATTTCTATGTTTTCAACACATTTCCTTTTATCCTTGTTCCCATATCCACATCCCACATGATATTAATGAATAAACTTTACATCTTATAGCTGACGTCATATGTTTCACTCTGTTCAAAGATCATATATTTGCATTTATCTTTATTAATTTTTAATTCAATCTTCTTTAGCTGTTCCTCCAAATTTTCAACTTGCTTTGAAATTCTGTCCTTGTAAGTAATCATCATCATCAACACTATTTTCCCCATTTTTACATTGTGTTGGGTGTCACATCATTATTAGTCTATGTAATCATATCCCCTAGAGCAAATGTTTATTCTACCAAGTGGCAAGACCTGGTGATCTGTTACTATCTCAGTACTGGCAAGTGTGTGTGTGTGTGTGTGTGTGTGTGTGTGTGTGTGTGTGTGTGCGTGTGTGCGTGTGTGCGTGCGTGCGTGCCTGTGTGTGTGTGTGTGTGTGTGTGTGTGTGTGTGTGTTCGTTCACAACAGGAACAAGTATGACTCTGTCATTGTTCATGTTGGTGTGAATGACTTGAGAAGTACCTCCCTGGACTATATGAAGACAGACATGATTGAGCTGTCAGAGTATGTGCCCAGGCATGTATGACCCTAGCCATAAGCAGTATTCTATCTTCAGCAAGAATGATATCACAATACCAACAAAAAATAATTGACTTCAACAATTGGCTTAACTTCTGGTGTCATTCCAAGGGGATCCAGTATCTGTTTGCCTGGGATGACATGGTTGATGGGCCTTGGTGCTTTGCCAGAGATGGCCTCCACTTGTCACCCCTGGGATTCAGGATTCTGGCCAAGGCTCTTGCCTCCCTCATTGTGCCTTTTTTAGGAAATGTCCCACAGACAAATCTTCCAACATAAATGATCTGTCAAAAAGCAAATTGAAGGTCATGCTGAACACTAGGAGCCTTAACCTGAAAATGCACTCGCTGGAGGCTCTCCTAGCACTGGAAGATGCTGACATCTGTGCAGTCACAAAAGCTTGGTTCAAGGTTGCAGAGAGCACCCCTGCCTTTCCAGGCTATAACTCATTCCACACATTCTGACCCCAAAATGAGATCCGGAAGACTAAGGGTGTTGGCATTTCTATTCTCATTAAAGACAAGCAGACCTCCAGACTGGTTTGCCAGCATGATGCACTAGAACTTCTCCAGGTGCTATTGACAATTGGCAAGACACCCATCCAAGTTATAGCCAGCTATAGTCCCCCCTCCGTGACTCAGGACACGCGCTTTTCATACCTGGACCTACTTGAGTCCATCAAGGTACCCCCTAACACCCTGATCCTTGGTGACTTCAACTACCCCACCATAAACTGGGTGAACTATTCCTACACTCACCCAATGATTCCTTGACTTCAGCAATTCTAACGCACTAGACTAGCTTGTCTCATCCCCCACAAGGGGAGATATCATTCTAGACTTGGTTCTCACCAACATGGGTGACTACTGCACCACTCCCATAGTAAGTTCTTCCCTGGTGAGATCAGACCATTGATCTGTCTCATTCAAAGTGTATCTCCCATCCAAATCTGACCCAGCTGTAACCAGGCTAAAAAACTTCTCAAAAACTGACTACAACCTTCCAAGGATATCAGTAGTTTCACAACACCGCCCCTCCTCAGAGGATGCAGGCAGCTGTGTTGAACATTATGCCAGTGCAGTATACAAGCACCTGTACAACTACATGGAATCAGCCATACCCAATAGAACTAAAACCTGCTCCTCAAGGAAATACAAACCTATGTGGTGGACATCCTCTATCAACAGGCTTTACAACAAAAGGAAGAAACTGTTGTCCAAGGGTAAAAAGGCACAAATTTCCAATTGGAAAAACTCCTTACTTAGCCTCAACAAGAAATTTAGATCACTAATGCAAACCTCCAAAGCCAATTATGAATCAAAACTAGCCTCCGAAACAAAGACTAAACACAAAGCCTTTTTCAGTTACGTCAGAAACCTCCATGGCAAAGCCCAGGTTTGTTCCGAATTAGTTCTTAACAGTACCACTTACACTGAGCCTGTTGACCTAGCCTACTTGCTAGCAGACAGGTTCAGTGCACACTTTACCCCCCTGTCCCCCCAAAGGCCCATTCGACATCCCTGATACTTACCCTGCACCTCACATCTCCATAGATCAAGTGTTAAAGGCCCTATCCAAGGCAAAGAACACAGATTCCATGGGAGCTGATAGTATCCCAGGCTGTATTCTGCACTATCTCCAACAAGAACTAGCCTCACCATTGAGTGCCCTATTCAACCAAAGTACAGGCTTCATTCCAGCAGAGTGAAGAACTGCCATTGTTATCACTTTTCACAAAGGTGGTGCCACAATTGACCCTGGAAACTATCAACCCATTAGCTTGACAAGTCTGATCTGCAAGGCCATGGAATGTATTATTATGGACCTCATAAACAAGGACATAGGCACTCTCCAAGCACTTGACCCCACCCAGTTCAGATTCTTCAAGGGCAGATATTGCCTGTTGAACATGGTGACTTTTTGAGACTGTCACCAAGGCACTGGATGAGGGAAAGTCAGTATATACAGCTGACCATGATTTGGGCAAAGTCTTTGACACAATCACCCATTTGGGCATCATCAAAAAGCTAACAGAAGTTGGGGTAAGTCCCTATCTCATCAAGTGGATGGCCAACTGGCTCAATGATAGGACCCACAAGGTCAAAATAGGTACCACTACCTCCAACAGCAGACCTGTCAGTAGTGGTGTTCCCCAGGGATCTGTCATGGAACCCCTATTGTTTGGCATCTACTTCTCAGAGGTCTAGGCAAAGACAAAAGTCATGTTGCTGACCAGGTTTGTGGACAACTGTTAGTTGGGTGCTGTCATTGACTCTCCAAATGATGTTAACATACTTCAAGAGGGTGTCACAGCAACTGTGCCAAAGTCAAGGCTTTACGTTAAATGCAAAAAAAGTATTATCATACCATTCAGCAAAAATGCGGCTCCTACTGATCCTACATTAGCGGCAACCCCCTAAGCACACAACCTGTGGTGAGAGACCTGAGTACACAAGGTGACAACAATCAAGTAGCGGCAGTGGTCAGAAAAAACTTTTACTTGGTTCATCTCATAAGTAAAGGGATTGCATCCAGAAAAAAGGAGGTTATTACTTCTCTGTACTACTCCAACATTAGGCCAATAATTGAGTACAATGCCCCATATATATACCTCTCCAAACATCTGCACCAACTGGAAAGGCCACAGAAATACCTCACAAAGAACATCCATGACCTCCAACACCTGTCCTATGTGGACAGGCTCAAATCATTATCACTCTACTCTGTATCGTACAGATCGCTTAGAGGTGATCTGTGTCTCACCTACAAGGCAATATCAGACCCTGCTCTACTACAGATGCTCCATTTCCTTAAGTCTAACTCCTCACATAGTACCCAGTCGAAAGGCTTAAATCTAATATGTGACATTAACAAAACCTGCTGCAGAGACAGGTTTGTCTCCCAGAGGCTACCCCATCTCTGGAATGAACTCACCATACACGTCAAACAAAGTACGTTGCTGACCCTCTTCAAGCGCAACCTTGATGAGTGGATGGGCAACCACAAATTTGTCCCAGGGGTTCCACCTGTGTCCCTCATTGACAGGGGTGACAGGTGCTGATTGAGGTTTCTTTTTGGGAATAAACTCTTGGCTAGAGTTGTAAGAGCTCCAGAGCCATTAGCCTAGTAATCTCCTAGGATCCTATGATCCTATTAGAATGTCATCCACATATGAAATTATAGGGCATGGTATGCTATGCATTTTTGATATGTATATAATTTTTCTGTTACATCTCCCTAGCCCTGCATCGATATCTATTAAAAATAGTCTGGGATCCAGCAAATGGCCTTACCGGACTCCTTCTTTAATCCCAGTTTGATTTGATAATTGCCAGATTTTGGTTATTTTGACCTGAGCAGTATTTTTATCATACAATTCTTTTATAAATTATATTAAACCTGAGGAGAAACCTTTTCCTTCATTATTCTGCATAGCATATTTTACTTACATTATCAAAGTCAGCTCCTAGGTCTATAAAGAATATGAAAAGAGCTTGACCTCTAAGTTTAACATCCTTTTCTGTTAAGTGAGTTAACAAGTAGCATCCTAGAATTGCTGATCTCTGATTGATAAATATGCAGTTTGAAATAATAAAAATAGCCAAGTTTAGATGATCAATTGAACAAAAATATTAGATTCCTGATCTTATATTATAGTTTGTGCAGCCAGAACACTCAATTCACCAAATAAAAAAAAACAAGTTTAATATATCACACAAGCTAGAATGCTTTCACTCAAAGCTTCATCAGTTGCAAAACAAATTAATTAAAAGAGAAAATTGTATAATAATTTTATATCAATCACATGTCCATGATATATTGCTTCCATTGGTTAAAAATATATGTCAATCAAGTAAAACATGTTGCATTGAAATACATAGATTATGTTTCTTTAAAATTGGCTTCACTGAGCTGTGTTCATTTAAGCCTGGAAAATTATCTGCATAAACTAAGTTTATAAAACTATATTCATCATTTTCTGTCCTTAGGTTATCACCTCCTCTGCTGTCAAGGTAAGCAATAATGTACAGATTTTCCAGAATGCCTGTGAAAATGACTTACACTCATTATTTCTAGACTGTTCTAAAAATAGATTTTATAATTTGACTTTGAAAGAAAGACGTATTGAATACTTTAAGAGATTATACTGATATTATTTTGAAATATGCTGATAAAGGTGGGTCCATTGTTGTGCTGGACAAAGATTTTTATCGTGTCTCTATCAACACTCTCTTGAAAGATGTGTGTCCAAAACCTAATGGAAAATAATTTAAAATAATATATATTTTTTAATAATCAGGTTATGTTTGCGAGGATCTCTGCAGTGCTC
Source organism: Protopterus annectens (assembly GCF_019279795.1). Classification (NCBI taxonomy): domain Eukaryota; kingdom Metazoa; phylum Chordata; order Ceratodontiformes; family Protopteridae; genus Protopterus; species Protopterus annectens. The sequence goes on along the minus strand of NC_056734.1, from coordinate 122,117,718 downwards.
AAGCATGCTGTTAAGAAAAAAAAAATTAAAAAGTGTAAAAACGAAGATTAGTAGTATGCAACAGTAATGCATTATAGGACCCTCCATGGAGTATGTACAATGGTAGACTGCTGTGGTTGCTATAGAAGCAGGGCCTGGAACAATGTAGTTCCCAGGTTGTGTGCATGGATTTTTATTCAAATGAGCTGGGGTTACTGAATAGCACAAATGGGTATCCGTGTCCGCAGATCCCATCCATTCAGGCAGAGAACCATGTAGGTGTCCACATAACAGGTAACTGACATTAAAAGGGGGTGTGTCCACATTCTTTTAAGCTCATTGGAGCACAGTGGCACCTGTTTGATGGCTCAGCCCTCTGCTGAGCAGGGGTGTGTGTACAGTGTCTGCTAAGCTTTGTTTACCTTCGGAGCATGTGTTTCAGTGGATTTGAGCGTGTTTTCACAGTGTGCTGCCATGCTGAGTGTGACCTGTCATGGGGGCATGTAGAATGACTGCTGAGAATCATTTACCTTTGCAGTGCACAGTTGTGTGGAGTGCCACAGTGCTGAACAAGGAAGGCTGTTAAAAAAATTGGCTGAAAAAGGCAAGAATATCGGCAAGGATATCTTAATTACTGATGATCCCTGTTCCATTTAAACTAGGCCCTTTAGCAGTCCTTAATGATGTACTTGGCAGGTGGGATGCATCATAGGTAGCCAATTGCAAAGGCTGCACCCACAGCAGAACACTATAAAGGTTGCAGAAACCCTGCAATCTGATTTCACCCCCATACTCTGCACCAGTGGAGTACTGACTTGGGACTTTTAACTGAAGAAATGCTAGGAGATGCTGCAAGCCTGCTACATTTGTATATGCCAGATGCTGAGGTCAATCATGCCGCTGCTGACCATAGGCCTAAATTGAGAAGGAGAAGTGTGTTCAGGCCCAGGGTAACCTTCCAGGGGCTACGTGAGCTGGAGATTGTAGAGTGCTACAGGGTGGACAGGGACATACTAGAAGAACTCACTGAACTCTGCCGAACTCAACTCAGACTCAGAGCCAACTGAGGGGAGCCCATCCCAGTGGAAACAAAGGTATGTGTAGCTCTTAGGATACTAGCTAGAGGTACATTCCAAAGACCAACTGGGGACATGATTGGGGTCTCACAGGCATAAGCATCCAGGGTACTCCATCATTTCCTGGATGCCATGTTACCACATGCCAGTGAGCACATTTATTTTCCCCTCATCCCTGAGGCAACGGCCAGCAGTATGCAACACTTCTACTGTGTAGCACACTACCCTGAGGTGCTGGGTGCCATATATTGCACTCATGTACAAATCAAAGCACCACCCAGTGAGGAGGGTAGAGTCTATGTCAACCGCAAGGGATACCAGTCCATTAACTGCCAGGTCGTGTGCAATGCCCTGGGCATTATCATGAATGTGTGTGCTGGAAGCCCTGGCAGTTATCATGACTCCCATATCTGGCATGTATCACAGCTGTACCAGATGTTTGCTTGGGTGGACATCCCACACTGCCATTTACTGGAGGATGGTGGCTACACACTGGAAAAATAGATGATGATACCCATCAGAAATGCGCACACACACACACACACACACACACACACACACACACACACACACACACACACACACACACACACACACTGAAGAATGCCATAATGAGGCACATGCGCAAAGTAGGAACATTATAGATTGTGTGTTTGGGTTGTTGAAGTCACAGTTCAGGTGCCTCACTATATCTGGTGGAGCCTTGCAGTATTCTCCAGCCACATGTGCACACATGTTCACAGCATGTGCTTTGCTACACATTATGATCCTGTGGAAACAACTGCAGCAGGATCAGCAAAAGGAAGGGATACACAGCCCCCCACCAGTGCCTAGGTCACCACTGCCACACCCACAAGGAGACTTGGAGAAGGAACCCCCTGAGGTTGTCCATGTAGGCAGACATAGGCATGCCTAGTATGCCCTGGCCTTGGCCAAGAGACAACGCATAGCACATGCACTGACAAGCTAGGGTACTAGGGACTGACACCTTACTCTGACTCGCATATATATTAGTAAAAATGATACCAGTCAGCCCACACAACCTGTACATCACCATGTACTGGCTGTAGACTGCATGCATCAGACAGAGTCAGTCCTGAACTACAGGTCGGTCAACTGCTGCATTCACAAGGTAAGTCACACAGCTATTCACCACATGTAAGGGGTTCTAGAATATGGTAGCATATGTATGGACCTGCCGCATGTATGCAAGGGAATATAGTGGGATACTGGGCTACTTACAGAGCTCTAACAGCCACTTGGGACAACAGGTACTCTCTCCAATGGTATATGGCCCATAATATTCACTAGGCTACATGGCTGGAAACCCCACTACATTATTCAAGGGATATGCCAAGCAGTAGGATCACAGAACAGTCGCATGACTGTGCATGCCAGCAGAGCATTGGCTTGTTGTTCCCCACCCCCAACACATCAGTGTTCCCATACAACTGCTGAAACAATATGTTTGCAGTGATATATCAACAAACTAGACAATTCCAGGGCTGTGACATAGAACCTGGTGACATGTATTTCCCACATAATACAGGGGTGACAATGTATGTCTGTATTCTGTTGATAGTGTGAGGAATGAAACCTCTCTGGTGGCTGATGTGGCTCACTGGGCAGGGACATTAGCATTGGTGATGGTGTTGATGGTTTGAATCAGGCAGCATCTACATCTTTTGCATGTGGGGTACTAGTATGGTGGTATTCCCACAGACTATCATAAACCCTCTATCTATTACTGCAAAAAAGCTGGACAAAGTGAGAAAGAATGGGGGAGGCAAAGGGCCAAAACTACAGACAGACACTACATGTGTTCTGAGTAACCTAGAAGGTGGCTAGTATAACAGCAAGTTGCAACAGGTCAGATTAGCTGCAGGATGTAAAGGTCATCACTTAAGTGTGTCAATCGTTACAACAATTCAGTGACTGCATTGTACAGTATATTACCGGAAAACCACAACTGTATGAGCAACAGAACAGACATATGTGGTGGGATGTTAGACATTCTGCAAAAATATGTACAGGGAGAGGTATACAGACTGTCACCCTGTGTGTGGTGTTACATCTTGTACCCCAGTCACATCATACCTCTCAACCTCTTAGAGCAAGATATCTGGACAAAGCCATGAATAAAAGTGGGACAAATGCCCAAAAATAGGAACATGTTTTAAATATTGCTCTTACAAACGTAGGCAGTTGATAGAATAACAGGTCTTGCATTAGCATGAATCTTCTGATGTGTATGGAGTCTGAAACTCAAATGTCTGCCATTATATTTTAACTTAAGTCTTTAATGATGTGCCAGTAATATGCCGGAAAGGAACAATGTTATAAAAAACAGACCAAAAATATGAGGCAAACATCAGGACATTCTGTGAATATCTGTACTGTTGAGAAATATCAGTCACATATTAAGTACAGCAAACAGCCAGGAAATGCCCTAGACAATATCAGGAAAGTGCTGTACTGTGGAAACAGGTGCAGCAGCCAATGGCCTGCAGCACACATAATCCCGGACTGCAGTACAGATAGTTCTGGCCTGGAGTCACCTTTTATGAACTGACAGTCACACCAGGCATGCTCCTACACTTAACTAACTTGAGCCCAATTCTGTTGCCTCTTCTGCTTAAAGACCTGCTATGTGGAAATATGTCTATACATACATACAGCTACATATACATATCTGTCTCTCCCTATTCCCCTCGTGCTTGATTAGTGTATCTATCAGTATGTGGCACACACACACACACACACAAATATATATATATATATATATATATATATATATATATATATATATATATATATATATATATATATATATATATATATATGTAATAAGATATATATAGCTGTATTAAGTACAATGATACATAGACTCTCCAGATATATCTACATAACACATTTACATAACGTACAAGCACAACAACAGTTATGGAGACATCCCTGTTGTACACATTTATATAGACATGTGTGGGGATGTATGAATGTCCCCACATACCCCAGAATGCTGGGGTTATCTGCATTTACAGATCACAACAGTTGTCCTATGGAACCAGACTGGGGCCGCAACAGTATATAATCCACTCACCCATAGACCCCTGTGCCTGCGGAATGTCACCCTGTAGACAGATACAGGTGAGCAGGTGGTGTAATGTACAATAGTTGCAATGCATGCCTTGGACAGGCCATATTGTCCCTGGCCACATGTCTGCCTATTAAACTGCAAACAGCCACATATGGCCATACTGGTAACTGTATACACATAGCAGGGATATTACCAAGTATCCCACTCCTAGGATACTAGATACAATAACAGTACCAAGGAGTATCACTCTGCAGGCCACATATGCTGTCTAACACAAGGCTACTTTGCATACTCCACAAGTACTGTGCCTGCATCCACATATACAGCAGACAGAACCTGTGGTGCTTGCGATAGTACTGTGAGGTGTAATGTGTCATAGTAGATAAGTAGGGGTTCTAATCTCACATCTGTGTGTGTGTGTGTGTGTGTGTGTGTGTGTGTGTGTGTGTGTGTGTGTGTGTGTGTGTGTGCGTCTGTGTGCCCATGTGTGTATTCACATGCCCATATGGGCTATCTCTGTGCAATGCTTATGCACTTTATGGGCATGTGACTAGCTGCTGGCCTTTAAATTGCCCTCCTCCACATAAGCATAACTGATGTCTGCCATCTTCTAGATTTGTACGTTCAGTAAACCCAGGTGCCACGTATCAAGGCTAGCAGACCTTGTCACAAAGTATGAATGCATGATTATGCTGACTGCCCCCATTGTCCTTGATACACTGTTATACACATATGCACCTAGAGAGCCATGCATGCATACCACCTTACCTTGCTGACATCATATTTCTGCTGTACTACCATGCCATCCTGTGCTGCTGTATTGCCACCATGTGTCCATTGTTTAACCCCTCAGACTCCTGGAATGAACACATACATAGGTCCATGATACATCTGTCATTCTGTAACACTACCACCAGTCTAACATCATGCAACAAAGATACACAACGTTTGATGTGTAGTCATGACACATACCAGCATACAATACCTGTAGTGGCCCACAAGAAGTGCCATGACAACACAATACTGCACTACACAATATTGCACTACACAAGTACATGTGAAGTAATATAGTCACCCTGTGCATCAGGCACATATTTGCATTTCCCTGCATTGATGGCACAGATGGCAGGGATGTGGCACAGGTATCATCACATGCACAGGGTGTGGTGTGGGAGTGCCAAAGGCCTAGGTTGTGCCAAACAGGTGGCAGTATGTGTGTGAGTCAGGAAGGGCTGTGGGTTAGCTGGGTCATGGAGAGGTGCCATGTGTGTCTGTTGGTAACCTGCATGCAACAGTGCTGCTTGATTGTCTGCATGCACACAGTCAAGCCCAGTGCTAACCCTACATATGTGTATGTTGGAGAGCTGTGGATTGTACATGGTAGAGTGGACAGTTCACCATCTCTGGCCATGAATATGTGAACTGACTCTGCCAGGAGTAGTACTGGCACCACCATGCCCAAGGTCAGATGCAGTGCTAGTACCTGACTGCTGTCTGCTGGGGCTGTGTCCTCCACAGAGCCACCCAGAGCCACATCCCCATGGCCTGCCATGTCATGGTGTGGACAGAACACTTCCCTCTGTAGCCCTGACGTTATTGCCAGTACTGGAGCGTGACTGTGCATGGCCACATAGACTCCCTGCAGATGGTGTTTTTGACCTTCGTCCAGATGTCTGATGCCCACCTCCAACCAGATGTTCCAGCACAGACATTGTGTGGTTAAAGACAGACACTGTCTCAGCCCACTGTCTATCCACTACAGCAGTGAACTGATCCAGGGTGTGCCCAATGTGGTGGAGGCAGTCACAGATGTCAGAATATGCTGCATCCATACCCCTAAGCATCCATTTGGTGTTGCTTTCAGGACATGCCTGTGCCTCCATGACAGACTGAAACGTGGCGAGTGACCTGTGATGTGACACCTGCAACAGGTGGTGGATGGACAGCAGTCCTCCTATAAGCACCCTTGTCAATCCACCTGTGTATGACCTCACCAGCTGTCTGGCTATGGCCAGTGTCTACACTCACTGATGCAATAGTCATCACACTTCCCTGTTCAAAGTCGCCATCCTCTGACTGTCCAATATTTGTGGCCTCTGGGGACTGTGTGTGGGCATACTGACTGTGCGGTGACAATGGGACAGAAGAGGGATGTCACCTTCTGGGACAGATTCAGCCACTGACAATCCTGCCTGTGTCTTACTATGGCCACCATCATCATCAGAATCTGATGACACACTGACATCAGGTTGTGAGGGGGACAGACTCCAACACCTCGGTCACCTGGTGAGAAGCAAAACAACAGCAGTACATTACTACCTGCACCATTATGTATGGTAATCCATGCAGACTCATACAGATGAGGATCCAAAACTGCATTACAAGTCCCACATCTTCACAACATATCTGCTCCCATGCACAGCAGACAAACTCACAACATACACAGACAAATCAGACCTGTTGTAACATGCACTTCAGCTACATCCAGTTAATTTTGCCAGTACAATATATTTATAAGGTATGCAATATGACAGTGTGTGTGATAGAACTAAACATAAAACCCAATACACCTATATTGAGAATGATATGCCAGTAGTAGTATCATTGCCTCAGGTATGTACCATTCCCTATTGTGTTTGAACAGGCATCTTGGAGTACTTGCCTCATGTATAGCAGGCTGCATAGTCACTCATAGCTCTAAGTGCAGATGTGTGAATGCTTGTACAATTACACACCTGTGATTACCCAGTCTATGCACTGTAGTTAACTGTTCCAGAATGGAACATACAAATATCCTACTCTGGGTAAGTACAACAGTCGTACATAGGGCAAAATGGCAGCCCTTAACTTTCCTAGGGTATATATGATCCTTAAAACAACAGTTTCACACTTACCAGGTACATGACACAGACTTGGGGCACACCTGACTGACCTATGGAAAGGTGAGGGAGAGGTATTGTTAGCACCACCAACTGTTGCAGCACTACAAGGTAATTTGTGCATATATCTACATGTAGAGTAGCTACTGTGATAATGACTATATTGGTGGCATTCTGAGTATGTGTGCACAACTGAGCATAAAACCCAAACCCCCCACCTAATACAGATAGACCTGACACCATGTACTGGTATGTACAGCATGCCGCAATGACTCATATGGTATTACACTGGTGAACACAGTAAGCTTATCTGGATGCTCTTCTTGTGTGGGCACTGTAGTACCCACCCCCACAATGTATGACATGATGAATGCCTGGGAGCTGTTGGTTGTTCCTAGGTTCACCAGGATGTCCTCTGTGTCTGAGAGTGATTGTTCCTTTGCAGGTCCTCCACTGGTGGCAGCACAATCCCTGGCAATAGCAGCTGCCCTTTGTCATGCAACATGCACCATATCTGTGGCCCAGTGTTGGACCTGCTCATAGGTCCTGTCCAGTTGGCCAGTCTGATTGACAGCCTGCACAAGGTCTGACCACAATGCTACCTGCTGTTCCCAATTGTGTCTACCCCAGGATAGCAAGATCTGATGGTGATGTCTGTGTCCATCCAGTATAATGTCATTCTCTGCAGTTGAGAAGGGAGCATGTCTCCTGCAGTACATAGTTCTTGAAAGACAACAAGAGGGTAACACATTACAGGACCACATACGTGGAAGCCCACTATGTACAGATGTAGCACACCCATAATGACCTGCACTATCGACTGCTCCCTCACACGTCATACCTCACAGTCTGGCAACACACTACATGTGTGGTTATCACCAAGATAGTAGCAATACAGGGGTATGTCCCTGTGTGCCATGACAGATTCTGCTGCATGTTCCTACACCCATCACTGCAGTCTACTGTGTTGAGTATCCTGCGGGCAAACTTACACTTATATGTCATGCAGCCACTGTCAGACAAATAGCAGTGTACTATTACAATGACTGTATGGAGACAGTCCAGCAACACCAGTGTGCCACAATGACAGACAACAATGCAAACCCGCTGTAGTATATGTTCCCTGTAGTTATCATATCTCTCATCTATACAGATGTTTGCAGACTGTCAAGATGTTTGCCCATAGTCTTGGTCATTTTCACACAAACTTGTCGATGCCTGACAAATGGTTGGCCAATCATTGATGTTTAATGTCATAAAATAAAGACAGACATCTGAGTTTCACACATCATTCCCTTCAGAGCACAGTTATGCTACCATACTATCAAGTTTAGTCTATTCATGTTCTTACTTTATATGAGCAATACATAATCATTGTTGCTGTGTTTGGGCCGTTGTCCACCATTAACTATAGCTTTGTCCATAGCTCTCAACCAAACAGGGACAAATGTCAACCGAAACAGGGACTTAGCCAGAGTACATTAGGGACATTCATGGACAGTTTTACAATGTTAGAAATAATTATGTGAGACATGTACAGAATGAGAGGAGGTGAATTACAGTACATCATTTGACATTACAGGGGTGTACACCCTCCCTTATTGTCACTATGTACTACATGTAATCCACTAGCTTTCCTACAACAGCCGACTGTTGTAGGTGGAATTGACAGGGACAGAGATGAGATGTGATTGAAATCAGGGACAGTTGAGAGGCATAGCTGTAGGACAACAGAGTATCAATGACATGTCATCACCATATAGTTAAGGCAGTAAGGCAGGCTTACTGTTGTAATCCCTATTCCCCATACCTCCATCCTCCCATCTGCATCCTGTTATATGGAGAAATCTATTACATACCTGGTGGAGTGCGGTACTCCTTTGTTGAACTTTGCTTCCAGTAATCTTTTGATAATACACTCTGTGTGTGTTAAGTCTCATACAGACCTGCTCCCCATAACCAGCTGCTTGGCTTTTTAAGGTACTGCTCATTAGCAGGTAATTGCCTCTGCATCAATCTGTAGCTCAGAATTGCTAATTTCAGCCAAAACAGCTGTATTGCAGTATTATTAGCCAATGACATGCCATCACAGTGCAATATATAAGGCCTTCATGTAGGCCTTGCCCCTGTATTAATTTTTGAGATTGACATTACTGAGGTGTGGAGACTACAGCATCACAGAGGGTAGGTACAAACACCTTCCACTATAGAGATTTATGAAGTATGTCCACAGTTTTGCCTCATATGTGTGGTCAGTGTCCCATACCATTGTGGTCATCTGGCAGTGCACAGGCAATCATTGTGGGCTGAGGTCAGTAAGGGAAGACACACATGTTTCACACATCATACCCATCAGACTATGCATGCTACTGCAACAGCTGTTAACCTATCAACTTACTACCTGTGTAGGAGCAAACTGTTAAACATCTTCCTGTCTCAGGGCCCCCCATTAAGTATGGCTGTGTCTGGATCCCTTGTTCTATGGGTTTGGGAGGTATTGTAGGTCTGTAGCAGCTATTTTTGCATACAGCTGTGTATGCTACAAGCTACAGCTGCTGCAGCAGCCTTCAGCACATAGGGGGAGTGTGAACACTTTGGTGGACAGTAAGCTGTACATGTAACTGTGTCAGTTGTGTCAGGCCTGTCGTTATGGCAGAGCCAGGGCAAGGGTATTCTATACAGTGCAATCGGGGCATGTGCTTAAGGTTATGCAACAGTGTGACTAACAGAGTAGTAGGCGACATATAATTAGGCTATATGGATATGTGCATTGTATCTCTGCCTGCAGGCCTGTGTCTTGCCAAACTGGGTAGCAGTTAATTAAGTAGCAGTAACCTGTAGGGAGTAAGATTGCAAGACTCAGTCATTACTTGCTGTCTTCACAATAATGTAATTGAAGTGCGACACAACACTGGATTTGAACCCAGGACCGTGTGTGGCAAAATGCACTGTATGCAAGGTATTTAATGGACTGAGCTACAGACACACTGCAAAAAGCATGTGTATTTGCAAGATATATGTGCATATATACAGGCTGTGAGAAACATTTCTACATCCATGAGTATGTACATGGCTTTATATGGTTGTATTTCTGCACCAGGGTCCGAGTTATACATGTACTTTGCCATTGCTGCCTTAACAGGTGTCTTTCCACAAGTTGCAGATAAAAGGACACATATACCTGCTATCACAGGCCTCACATACATCCATTAGTATGTTTTCATTATTATTTATTATTGCACCAGAGTCCAAGGTACACTCCTAGTTTTCACATTAGTTTTTTATTTCCATTACATGCATAATGACTGTAAGTAGCAAGCACTATGTTTTGCTGGAAACACCTGTTTAAGTTAAAGTCTGTGTAGCACGGTGGGTTAATGAAGATACTATAGTTAAGACGAACCTGGGTTTGACACTTGGCAGAGGTGTTTATTTTCTACATGTGAGTAACAATGGAATCGACACATATAGACATTAAAATCCATTAAAGCTCATTTAAGCTGAGCTAAGTGAAGCGGTGCTCCGCACAGCACTGTGCCACTCTGTGCAATGCCCCACTATAAAAATATAAAAAAAAGAAAAAGGGGGTGCTAGGAAAGTGGTGAAATGGGGCCAAGCAGGGGAAAACAATATGAAAGCAGGTAGGGATGTGCAGGAGAGATAGGAAAGAACCATTGCTATTCATTTCTTGTACAGCAACAGATGTGCATTTTGACAGGCTTTGTAGATGAATTTAGATCCTGAAACCCCAGACAAAGGGGTGAGGACAACATAAATGTGTTGTCAAGCCAATGGGACCAAATTAGTTGTGTCCAGTCATGTGCAAAATGGAGAGCTATGTATGGGGCAATATGTTTTTGTGGGACAGGTGCCCATTTCTTTTTTTTTTAAGAAGAGAGTGAAATGTTGGGGAAGGGACATAGGTACATGTGGTAAGTTGGGTCATACCTCTCAACCTCTTAGAGTAAGAAATCTGGACAAAGCCATAAAAAAGTGGTACAGAAAGGGACAATTTTTAAATATTGCTCTTACAAACTTAGAAAGGTGATAGAATAACAGGATTTGCATTAGCATGATTTTTTTTCCTGAAGGGTACGAAGTCTAAAACTCAAATGTCTGTCATTATTTTCTAACTCCAATCTTTAATGATTTGCCACTAATTTGCCTGAAAACACAATTTTATTAAAAACAGACAAAAAATATAAGGCAAAAATCTGTACAGTTGAGAGGTATGAGTTTGGTAGGAGAGGATGCAATAGCAGACAGACAAGACAGGCAAGACAACAGACAGGGGTGGTTTGTGGCACATGATGGGGTAAACATCTTGGATATGGAGGGTGTTGTGGAATCGGAGACGCATGTCCTCCAGTAGGCAGCAGCATGACTGACATCCCCACCCATGGGCAGTTGACACTGCTCCTTCACTGCCGCAAAGGTGGATGTGCTGGAGGTTGGGTACCAGGGAACGTTGGCCAGTGTGCCCTCAATCTGCTGCAGGCAATGTTTATAGGTCTGATGAATGATCCTGCGCACCATGACTGGCAGCTCCTGCTGGGTGACTGTAACCTCTCCACTATCACTCCCGGGGGAGGCCAGACCCCATCCCCTGAGTCAGCTCCCCATGACACTGCAGGTGGTGCAGTGGCAGTGGAGGGGGCACCACTAGCCTGGGTCCTAGATGTGCTAGGACCTGGTGCCAAGCCAGTTGAGACAAGGTAGGCGGATCACCTGGAAACGGCCTACCCTGATGTGCTGTGGTAATGCTGGTATGGCAATAAGTATCGGTTAGTTATGAAGAAAACATAGTTAGTAATAACAGCATGCAGAACACATGTAAATAACCCAATTACATATCAATGCATGCTATGTGAAGCACAACAGTAAATGACAGAACAGTCAGTATGTTAACAACATGCCAGTTACAGTTGCAGCATAAGACAATCAAAATAGGTAATTCAACAAGATATGTTAATATGCAACCATTATAATGCATAACATAACAATAATAATACACATGCCACAAAATACAGTTAATTTAACAACATATGTTAATAGTAAACCATAACCAGTGGATAACAATAATAAATAAATAAAGATAAGGAGTGGGGAGAGAAAGAAAAACAGTCCATTAGTACCATTATAGACTATTTACTTGACAACAGTACTAATGTCTTCTCTACAGGTCTATCCTTTTATAATGTGTACAAGTCCCCTATAGCTGTTGTAGCACATACATACCTCTCAAGCTATTCACATGGGACAGTATGGGCCAAGCAGTAACAACTGCGGGTACACAACTACACAGAACACTTGCACATCAGGTGGACCTATATAACTACCAAGGTGTACTGGGGCTGATGTAGTGATACTTTGCAATTTAGGTAATCATTCCAATGGTAATCCTGTGAAAGACAGATTACACATTACTTATTACATTATGTGACAGCATGATACTTGAGAGACATGTATGTGTACAGCACAGAAACTAAACCACTATCATGCCTTGCATGGCAGGCATGGGGATAGAACCCAATAGCAGTGACTACAGCAACTTAGAACAGACACTCCAGCCATACTACCATACCAAGATTACACATTCTATTTATTTCATTTTATTTTATTATTATTATATTTATTTCCTTTATGTTATGCTGTACTTTCACATTCTTGCTAATGATTTTAACAGTCTGTGACATCTAAACACACAATTATTTACTCATAATATGGGCTAAATCACTAATTTATCTGTAGTTCCTATGGAGAGAGAATCTGTAAACATTATGTGATTTATTCTGTAATATTTAGTGCTACATATCACTGGATTCGAACCCTGGTCTGTGTGTGGCAAAATGTAATACACACAGAGCATTTAACAAACTGAGCTACTGCATAACTGCTAATTATTGATTGACTGATATTTGCCTAGAGCTCAACTGGAAACACTATATAAATTGCTGGCAGTAGTACAGTTTTATACTAGACTGCAGGGACAGTAGAACACACATGCATGAAATACAAGCATGACAGAGATAGCAGGTAATCTATACATTTGTATATAGAATGCAGGTGTACACGATATCTTATTATTGGTTTGAAATATCTGTGACGCCAACAAACAATATCAGATCATGGAGTGGGGTACCTCACCCATTTACCTTGCTTACCTTGTGTTTGTGGATGATAGAGCATTATGTGAACAATAGTGGCCTAGAAACAGCCTAGAACAGTACTGTATGTGTTAAATAAGACATTTGGCAGCCATTATATTTGCATTCTACAGCTATTACAGTGTTATATTTGACTGCAACACCTTACCCTACAGCCTGAATGCATACAGTTGTACTGCAATGGTTAAAATAAGACAATGCTGATGTATACAGTTTACCTTGGTGTTATTGGCATTGGTTCATGTGTTATTGCAGAACAATTGGCATTATTTATTTCTTGAAAAGTGGCTCTAATTCCACACTTATTGCACTGCAGACGTTATTGTATGTACTTTAATGCAGTTTTTGTTAAGGTTTAGAATTTTTATTGGGCAACAGTTGTCATCATTCAGGTCTTGCAATACAGCTCTACTTCCTCAGTTATTGCACTACAGACTTTATTGTATATACTTTAATACATGTAATGGCATTGTTTCATGTTTTTTATTGCACTACAGTTGGCATTATTCATTTATTGCACTACAGCTCTAAGTCCACATTTATTGCAATACAAAGTTTACTGTACATACTTTATTGCAGTTAATGCTTTACTCTTTCTTGCTTATTTCACTACAGTTAGAATAATACGTCCATACTCACCACACTCATGGTATAACCTGACCAAGTGCCTGGCATGTACCTCAATGTTGCAAGCCCTCTCCTCTGCAGTTATTGGGAGAGAAGCACACCATTATGCATACCCGTTTAGCAGACATTCAGATTAGATATTGGTGAAACAGAGGTAAAAGTACTTACATACGTGTGGGGCATCCCCTGCCTGAAATTATTGGACCCAGGTGTCCAAGAGATCCACCTTTTGTCTCTTCAGGTTGTCATGGTGGTAACAACACTACTCATCTGTATGGAGATACCAGTTGGACTGGTGAGTTCCCTTGTCAGCTGGTCCCAGGCCTTTGCCTTGCACTCTTAGCCCTGGTAACCTCCCTGCAGAAGCCGGTCTTCATATTTTTTATTAGGAGTCCGACCATGACCCTGGAATCCAGAGTGTTCCAATACTGTGCTTGAAAGTGCAAACTCTCAGCAACACCTGCCATATTATCCTTCAGAGACAGAACCCCAATGGATTATGCTGTATTCCCACCTATAGGGCTTAATATAGCCTGTTTTCCCACCCTTACATGCCATTAGGCAGCATTTAAAAATGTGACGCGTCACTTTGCAACGTGCAAACCAGTGCAGCTGAGCATTGTGAAAACTCGAGGACTCGTATGCTTAGCAGTGCTTAGCAGTGTGCAAACCAGCCAAGAAGAACCGAGCAATCCATAAACATTTTCAGCTGTTATTGTGTTTATACAGTGCTTAGTAGGTCTTAGCAGGTATTAGCAGAGCTTAGCAGAGTGTAGGGTGCCAGAATTTAAAAATAATTTGTATAATTTGTATTTCCAAAAAAATGCTTATTGTTCCCTTCTATGTCTTCAAACCCTGCACCTACTGCTCATGAGGTGATACTTCAACCCACTTAGCTATGAGGATATGTGGAATCTTGCTGTACCTTTACATATACCTCTGAGCTACCTATAAGTACTGCTGAACACCTCACTGTGTCCCTCAAACATGCTTTTAAAAAAAAAAGAAAAAGAAAACACTTAAAACAATAAAATAAACATTGACATAATACAATTGGACAATGCAGGGAGTGTCTTACTCATCTGTGGATACAGTTGGTACTACACTTCCTACCCTGATTCAATAACCATGTTCCATGGCTCTCCCTCAGCAACGCGCCATGATTAATATGCATGGCGCGTTGCCAAGGGGGAATTGTGTACACGGACATGGTAGCATTCCGTGTAGGCCCTACACTGTGCCTACATGGATTTTATTAAATCCTGGGGGTAGTTTATGTCTTTAAATGCAACATGGTTTATTTGGTTGACTCCCCAGTGGGAGCAATATATCATGAACATGTGATTGTTATAAGGTTACTTATACAACTTCCTTTTTTATTTAATTTGTTTTGTAGCTGATGAAGCTTTGAGCTAAAGCATTCTTGCTTGTTTGATATATTAAACTTGTTTTTTTTCTTATTTGATAATTTGAGTGTTCTGGCTACATGGATTTTACCTTCTTTTTGGATACACTTGTCTTTATTTACTGAGCAGTTCCATTTTTGTCTTATATAGAAGAACAATATAATGATCAGAAACATCTGCCTAAAAATGTACTCTTGCAACTGATTCTCCAAGAGAGCATGCAATCGCATGCTTTATTTTAAAATGAAAATTGTATTCATTCAGACATCCACCCCCCAAAAAAAATCTAATAGTTAAACCTTATGTAGAAAATATAGAGATCAGTATGTGCAATTCTAATAGTTTAAATTCAAATAATAATGTATCAGAGTTAAAACATCTGAGATGAATATTCATCCATTCAGATCTGTAAGCATATCAAATCTAATAGCGATTCAAACATTAAATCAAATTAAATCAAATAAAAAGCACAATGTTTGCTGATAAAACTGATAAAAATTGGCCATTAACCCCCTAAAAATAAACACTTATGATATGAGATCCATTACAAATTAAAGATGATGGCGGGAATTTAATAAAGCTTACACTGTTTCATTTCCCATGTAGGCATTGTACCAGTCTGCTTACATGAAAGTGAGCAGGTTGAAGATTCAGTAAACACAGCTGGGTGGTGCACACACACTCGCCAACATGGAAATATCTGTGGCAAGCAAATCATCTCATAAGCAGGTGAATTCCATGCAAATGAGTCAGGTAGAGCAATCCAGCAAGCAGATAGGCAGCTCTGCAGACCCCATGTCAGTGTCCGTAGTGTCCATGGAAAAATTCTGTGTACAGGAATGTACACAGACAAAAGGGGCTGTAAAAATGTAGGTAGATGGACAGAAATGGCATAGCACATACAGACATGAGGGAACTATCCACTGTCTTCCTGAAAAAATAAGAGAAATAAGTTAAAATAATTTATTTTTTTAATAATCTATGCATGTTTACATGGCGCACAGCAGTATGCAAACATGTTTCATAAAAAAATAATAAAAAAAAACAAAATTGGAAAAGCAAAAGTAATATTATGTGACAGAAATATATTACATGACCCTGAGTGGAGTATCTGCAATGGTGTATTGGTGCTGTTGCTAAAGTGGTAGGGCTTTGAACCATGTTGTTTCCAGGTTCTGAGCATGGATCCCTATGCAAATTAGGTGGAGTTACTGATTAGCACACATGGGTATCCGTGTCCACATATCCCCTCCATGTAGGCACAGAACCATGTTGGTGTCCACACAAGAGGATGCTGACATCAAGGGAGGGTGTGTCCAATAAAGTCAATTGTGCCTGTTGGTGTGGTGCACTGCCCTGCTGAGCATGGAAGTCTGGGGGGTGTAAACTAAGTGCTAAGCTCTGTTTACCTATGGAGAGCACGTTTGCATGGTGTGTCACAGTGCTGTGTATCTAAAAGGCAATGACTATATTAATTAGTTTTGACCCCTGTTTAACTTAGAATATGGCCATTAAATGATGTTAGTGATATACTAGGCAGGTGGAATGCATCATAGGTAGAAAATCACACAGTCAGCACCTACAGCAGAGCGCTATAAAGTATGCATACACTCTACAATCTGATTTTTCCCCCATACAATGCACCATTGGAGTACAGACTTGGGAAATTTAACTGAAAGAATGCTAGGGTCTGCTGCAGGTCTACTACATCTGTATGTGCTGTAGCTGACAATAAGCCTAGGCAGAGAATATGAGTGTACAGGCCGGCATAACCTTCCAGGAGCTACATGAGCTGGAGATTGTAGAGTGCTACAGGGTGGACAGGGACATACTACAGGACATACTACAAGAACTCACTGAGCTCTGCTGTCCTCAACTCAGACCCAGAGCCAAGAGAGGGGAACCCATCCCAGTGGAAACAAAGGTATGTGTAGCCCTTAGGATAATAGCCACAGGTACCTTCCAAAGACCAACTGGGGACATGATGGAGATTTCACAGGCATCAGAATCTGGGGTACTCCACCAATTCCTGGATGCCATGCTACCACAGGCCAGTGAGCACATTTTTTTCCCTCATTCCTGAGGCGACGACCAGCAATATGCAACACTTCTACCATATAGCACACTACAGTGAGGTACTGGGTACAATAGACTGCACTCATGTACACATCAATGTGCCACCCAGTGAGGAGAGTAAAATCTATGTCAACTGCAAGGAGTACTACTCCACCTGCCAGGTTGTGTGCAATGCCCAGGGCATTAGCATTATCATGAATGTGTGTGCTGGCAGCCCTGTCAGTTATCACGATTCCCATATCTGGCACCCATCACAACTGTACCAGATGTTTGCTAGGAGGGACATCCCACATGGCCATTTACTGGGGGATGCTGGCTATGTACTGGAACCATGGATGATGACACCCATCAGAAATGCACACACACACCCATGGAAGAATGCCATAATGAGGCACACGCACAAACTAGGAATAGCATCAAGCATGTGTTTAGGCTTCTAAAGTCATGCTTCTGGTGCCTCGATATATCTAGTGGAGCCCCGCAGTACACTCCAGCCACATGTGCACAGATATTCACAGTATGTGCCATGCTACACAATATGATCCTGTGGAAACAGCTGCAGCAGGATCACAAAAGGGAAGTGATACACAACCTCCACCAGTGCCTAGGTCACCACACCCACACTCATAGGAGGACTCAGAGGAGGAACCCCCTGATTATGTCCCTGTAGCCAGATGTAGGCATGCCCAGTACACCCTGGCTTTGGCTAAGAGACAATGCATAACACATACACTGACAACCTAGGGTCCTAGGGACTGACACCTTACTCCAACTCACATACACATATTAAAAATGATGCCAGGCAACTCACACAAGCTGTACCTAACCATACATTGGCTGTGTGTTGCATGCATCAGACAGAGTCAGCCCTAAACTACAGTTCTAGCAACTGCTGCATTTGCAAGCTAAGTCACTCACCTACACACCACTTGTAAGGAGTACTATAATATGGTATTGTATGTATGGATCTGCTGCATTATGCAAAGGAATACAGTGGGCTATTTGGAGATATGTAGCATCCACATTGGGCTACAGACTCCCAGTCCAATAGTATGTGTTTCGTAATGTTCACTAAGCGTCATGGTTGGAATATTCACTACAGCAATCAAGAGAGATGTTAAACAGTGGGGTCACATGATATTTGCAATGCTGCATATGCCAGAATTTCATGTGCTGTTCTTCCCCTACCCCCAACACATCAGTGTTCCCATACAAACGCTGTAACAGTAAGTCAGCAATGGTATCTCAGCAGACCAGCCAATGTTAGGGCTGTGACATAGAACCTGATCACACAGTGTACGTCTTATGTAATGCATGGATAATGATGTACATATGTATGCTGTTGATTGTGTGACTGCAGCTTGTGTGGCCCAGTGGGCTAGGGATGTTAGTATGGTTAATGGTGTTGATGGTTTGAATCTGGAAGTATGCACAGCTTTTGTATGTGAGGTATTAGTATGCTGGTGTTTCCACAGACTGTCATACCTCTCAATCTGTTAGTGCAAGAAATCTGGACCAAGCCAGAAAGAATGGGGCAACAAAGGCCCAAAAATAGAGATGGACATGACAGATTGTTCTGATTAACACTCAAATGTTTGTCTGTAGTTAGTATTATTCCGTAACTTCAATATACAATAATCTACCAGAACACCACAAATGTATGAGGAACAGACCAGAAATATGAGGCAAAATTCTGGACATTCTGTGAAAATCTGTACAGTTGAAATGTATGCAGACTGTCAGTCTGAGTGTGGAGTAACACTATGAACTTTAGTCACATATTAAGTACAGCAGACAGCTGGGGAATCCCATGGACAATTTGAGGGAAGTGCAGTACTGCAGAAATAGGTGCAGCTGACAATGTCTGCAACATACAACATCCTGGACTGGAGTACAGGTAGGTCTGGCCTGGAGTCACCTTGTAAGTATTGACAGTACCACTGGGATGCTCCTACACTTAGTTAAAATGAGCGCAGTTATGTTGCCTCCTCATCAAAATGACCTGCAATGTGTAAATACATCTATACATACAGGCATATATGTATACATATCCATCTGTCCCTATTTCTCTCTCACATCATTAGTATAGCTATCGCTATGTACTGTCAAATAGATATATACCAATATATATAGCTATATATATATTACAATGATACATAGACTCTCCACATATATCTACATAACACATATACATATACACATGTACACACAGCTACATTTATAGAGACATCCCTGTTATAGACAGATATATATGTGGTAGTATGTATTGTCTCACACATCCATACAGTTGCTCAAAGGAACCAAACTAATGGTGTAGCAGTACATATTCCACTCACCTATAGACCCCTGTACATGCTGGATGTCACCATATAGACAGACACAGGTGAGCAGGTGGTGTAATGAATAATGTTGTCAATGCACTCATGGACAGGGCACATTGTCCCTGGCTACAGGTTTTCCTATCTAACTGCAGTCAGCCACATATGGCCATACTGGTAACTGTACACACATAGCAAGGATAATAACAGTTATCTCACTGCTAGGACACTAGATGCAGATAACAGTATGAAACAATATCACTCTGCAGGCCACACATGCTGTGCAACACAAGCCTAGTTTATGTAATCCACAAGTACTGTGCCTGCAATCACATATACAACAAACATAACCTGTGGCGCTCGCAATAAGTACTGTGAGCTATAGTGTATAAAACTAGATAGGTAGGGGTTTTACTGTCACTCAAGCCAATGCGTGTGTTTGTGTGTGTGTGTGTGTGCGTGTGTGTGTGTGTGTGTGTGCGTGTGTGTGTGTGTGTGTGTGTGTGTGTGTGTGTGTGTGTGTGTGTGTGTGTGTGTGACTGTGTCTGTGTATATATCCCCCTCCAATGAATGGACATGCCCTCATGGTCTATCCACCTGCAGTGGTTATGCACTTTTTGGCCCTGTAACTAGCTGCTGGCTTCCAAACTGCACTCCTCTGAAAGGCCTGATGATGTTATCCACCTTAAGACCACCGGCTGACAGTCTAACATTAGACTAAAGCTGTGGAGTGTGCGATAAGTACTCTGAGCTATAGTCTATAAGATTAGGTAGGTAGGGGTTCTAATCTCATTCTAGCCAACTTTGTGCGTGTGTATATCCCCCTGCAACACAATAGACATGCCCTCATGGGCTGTCCACCTGCAATATTTATGCACTATTTAGCCCTGTAATTAGCTGCCAGCTTCCAAACTGCACTCCTCTACAAGGTCTGATGATGTCATCTACCTTAAGACCACTGGCTGACAGTCTAACATCAGACAAAAGTCGTGGGACATGCAATTAGTACTGTGAGTTATAATGTATAAGACTAGATAGGTAGGGGTTGTAACCTCAAGCCACCCAACTTGATGTGTGTGTGTGGGTATCCATATGGCATACATATGATAACCTTTGTAACTTAGACATAGGTAGGGTTTAGTATTATTTTGTTTGTAGTGGGTGATGCCCACAAATGACTGACCACAAGGGCTGCTGATCTCAACAAGCATTATATGTTCTAAACTGATAGTACTAGCAGATATG
This sequence comes from Protopterus annectens, assembly GCF_019279795.1. Taxonomy (NCBI): domain Eukaryota; kingdom Metazoa; phylum Chordata; order Ceratodontiformes; family Protopteridae; genus Protopterus; species Protopterus annectens. Next base: position 122,096,848 of record NC_056734.1, on the reverse strand, counting down.
AGGTATGTTGCGTGCATCGGGTACTGTGATCTGTTGTGTGTACCAGTACATAGGTGTTCTAATCTGCATACAGCCAACTTGCACTACATGTGTGCCTTAGCGTGTCCTGTATGCAGTGAGTGGAAGTGGTGCTAGTCTAAATTTGGCCATGTTTGTGTGTGAAGCTGTTACAGCATTTTACAACATTTTATGGAGCCATAGGACATGAAAACTTAACTAGCATAATGGTCATACAGCCTTCACACTCAAAGACATCTTTATACCCCTCTGTACAGGATTAGCACATATTACAATAGTCCAAGAGGGACTCAGGCAGATGCCGTGTGTTGAGATGACTGTCGCCCAGCCAGTCATACAGATGGCATGTGCTGTGGTGCACAGAGGTGGTCTATGTACCATTAGGCAGGGTCTGTTTCAAGGTTGTGTTAAGTCTGGTAGACAAATGTCTCCCACAAGCATGTAGTACTAACATCACAAAGTAGGTTAATGTCCTTAAAGTAAGTCATCCATCTACAATGCTTCCTACAGATATGTAGCATATGCACTCCAGCAGGGTCACACCTTGCCCTGTATGCAAGGCACAGATCACCTAGTAGTTTATATGCCACAGGTGGCAATCAAACTCATTGCAGATGATCAGCAGTGAGCACATATTGAAGATGTAAATTGACCTTGTGAGGGACCATACTGTTGTGTGCAAGTGACAGTACAGCTTAGAAATGTGCATCAACAAATGTCCATTGCACTCAGATATTGGCATGCTGAGGGAAGAGTATGTGGAGGTTATGAGTATGTCACCAACTGGTGACTGTGGCCTCAGCTATGCCATATGATTCCTGCCATACCACTGTAGAGACATGGTGATCTGAGGCCCATTAGGTGTAAACCTGTGTGGCCAGGTCTGTGTGCCCACTTTTCACCCCTGAGTATGCACATCACATGTTTGAACTGATGTGCTACTAAACGGGGACAATATTGTAGTGTCTGCACACCACGCATACACTTGAGCCATTAGACATGAAGGTATGGACACACAGTACTGTACCCTTTGATGATCATTGCTCGGTAGGATGTGGGGATGCATTCCCTGTTGTACCACCTATGCTGACAGGTTTTGGGTATAAATCTCAGACTGTCATTGCTATACTGAGTGTGGCAGCCAGCACACTTATCATTGTGTGCAATGGCACCCTTGCCATGTCGTCACACAGGCATATTGTACAAATGTAGCAGCCACACAGGTGCCATGGTACACCAATACACAGTGTAGACAACATGCCCTATGGAGTCTGTGTCATGACCATACAAATGTAGTCCATCTCCTAAATGCTTTGAAGGGGATATGTATGTCCCCATACATGGAGGTGTCAGATCCCAATGTGTACTTCCTGCATTGCCATGACAGGAGTAACACATCTCATGTGTTCTACACACCTACAACATCAATGTGGTATACATAGTACATACTGGGGAGACTGCTATATAACATAGACAGTACACCCTACAAGAAACAGGGCCCCCATGCATGTAAAGCATACATCTGCTGTGACACACATCCTGTGCAGGTTATACAATGGGATGCAGAACACAACAAGCATAAATGATGTCGACTAGCTATCTAAACCAGACACAGGATATTTGTAGACGGATCAACTCCATTACTACAGCTTATAGATGTGTAAGTTTCAAAAACCCAGGTGACACATATCAAGGGGAGCAGACCTTATCACAAATTATGAATGCATGAGTATGCTGACAGTTGCCATTGTCCTTGTTAGACTGTTATAGACATATGAACCTATGGAGTCATGCATGTATACTGCTGTACCTTGCAGAAGCCATATATCTGCTGTGCTGCCATGCCATCCTGTGCCAGTTTATTGCCATGGTGTGTCCATAGCTTATCCCCTCATACTCCTGGAACAGAAACATACACAGGTCTGTGACACACCTGTCAGTGTAACAATACTGCTAGTACAACAACATACAACATAAGGTACACAAAAATATGTTGTGTACTCATGACACATACCAACATACAGTATCTGTTAGTGACCATTACAAGTGACATGGCAAAACAATACTGCATTACTCTAGTACATGTCAAGTAGTATAGTCACCCTGTGCATAAGATACATAGTGTCATTTCCCTGCATCGATGGGAAGGATGACAGGGATGTGGCACAGGTATCAACACTTGCACAGGGTGTTATGTGGGGGTGCTGGAGGCCTAAGCTGGCCCAAATGGTTGACAGCATGTGTGTGAGTCAGAAAGGGGAGTGGGATACACGGACCATGGAGAGCTGCCATGTGTGTCTGTAGGTAACCTACATGTGACAGTGGTGTGTGAGTGTGTGCATGTACACAGTCAAGCTCAGTGCTAGCCCTACACATGTGTATGTTGGTCAGCTATGGACTATACATGGTAGAGTTAACAGTTCACTGTCTCCAGCCCTGAACACCAGAATTGGCTGTGCCAGGAGTTGCATTGGCACCACCATGCCTAAGATCAGACATGGTGCTAGTACCTGACAGTGACTGCTGTCTGTTGGGACCATGCCCCACCACTCAGGACTATGAGCCCATGGCCTGCCATGTCATAATGTGGACAGCACACCCCCCTCTGTAGCACTGGGTGTACTGCCACTACAGGAGCATGACTATGCTTGGCCACATGGACTCTCAGCAGATAAGGTTGCTGACCTACGTCCATGGGTCCGATGCCCAACTCCAACCAGATGTTCCAGCACAGACAATGTGCAGTCCAAGACAGACACTGTCTCAGCTCACCATCTGTCCACTGCATCAGTGAACCAATCCAGGGTGTCCCCAATGTGGTGGAGGCAGTCATGGATGTCAGACTGTGCTGCATCCATAACCCTAAGCATATACCTGGTGTTCCATTAAGAATGTGCCTGTGTCGCCATGATGGCCCAAAACATGCACCAAGTGACCCGTGATGTGACACCTGCAACAGGTGGTGAATGGACAGCAGTCCTCCTACAAGCACCACTGTCAATCTGCCTGTGTGGGACCTTGCCAGTTCCCTGGTTATGGCCAGTGTCTACACTCACTGGAGCCACAGTTGCCACACTTTCCTGTGCAGTGTCTTAACCCTCTGACTGTCCAATACCTGTGGCCTGTGGTGACTGGGTATGTGTGGGCATACTGACTTTGTGTGGTGACAATGGGGGCAGAAAAGGGATGTCAATGTCTTAGACAGATTCATCCCCTGACATCCCCACCTGTGCCTCACTGCAGCCACCATCATCAGAATCCAAAGAGACACTGACAGGTTGTGTGGGGCAGAGACTCCAACCCCCCCCCCCCGGTCTCCTGTGAAAATCAAGAGAAAAGCAGTACATTACTACCTGCACTATTATGTATGGAAAGTCCAAAGAGTCATAATATCATTTTGTATGTTTTTCATTTATATAAATGTAAGATTACCTTTGTCATATGTGTAAATTTAATAAAGATGTTTAGAAAAAAAAGACAGAACAAACCAGAGCCAGTACAAAATGTGTGGTTTGACATAATTAATGTATAAAAAACATAACAACTGGGTGAAGGGGCATAAATACAAATCACAACCCCCAAACCAAACCAATTTTCTATTTTGTCTTCCACTGAAGAAGGTGATGAAGCTGAAACCGGTTTGGTTTGGGGATTGGGATTTGTATTTATGTCCCTTCACCCAGTTGTTATGTTTTTATACATTAATTATGTCAAACCACACATTTTGTGCTGGCTCTGGTTTGTTTTGACTTTACTTTGGAGTTTAGAGCCGTTGCACTTGCCGTATGTGTGGGTCTGAGAGGTTTGGAGTGTGAAAAAAAAAAAAGAGTCATAATAATGAGGTTCACCAACTTCATTACCAGTCTCACACCTTCTCATTTCTGCTTTCATACACAACAGACTTCCTCACAACAAAATACACATTCAACTCGAGGCCTGTGCAACAAGCATGTCAGGTAAATCAAGTGAAACCTGACCAGTACAGTTTACCTTTTAGTTATTCAATATGATACTATACTTGATAAAACAACACATAAAACCCAGTATAGCTATCTTAACAAATATATACAAATACAGGTTTCAATGCCTAAGGTATGTACCATCAACCTTTCAGGTTTTAAAAGGTATGTCAGACTAATTACCTCATGTAAACCTGGAGACCTATTCACTCTTAACAATAACTGCAAAAGTGTTTCTGTTCATTCAACTACACTCCTGTGATTACCCACTCTAAGAACCTTAGGTAAATGTTCTAGAATGGAACATACAAACATACTACTCTGGTTACACACAGACATAAGTGTACATAGGGCATTATTCTGGCCCTTAACTTTAATAGGATATATTTGTTCTATAACAAAACAGTATCAAGCTTACCAGGAGCAAGACCACGGCCTTGGACAACACTTGACAGACCTGTAAAAAGCTGAGGGTGAGGTACTGTCAATACCACTGCATGTTGCAACACAACAAGGTAATACGTGCATATATCTCACTTGTACAGTAGCTACTGTGTTACTTGATGTGTTGGTGACATTCTGTGTACAAGTGTACAACTGAGCTTAAACTCCCCACCTAAAGCAGATAGACCTGACACCCACATAAAAGTATGTACAGCTTGATAAAATGACTGCTACAGTATTATAATGGTGATGGCAGCCACCTACATGACATATGGTGTAAGGATGCCTGGGATCTGTCATGTGTTGGTAGGTTCAGCAGGAATTCCTCAGTGGCTGAGAGTGGTTGTTGTGTAGCAGGCCCTTCAACGGTGATGGCATGATCCCTGGCTACATCAGCTGCCCTTCATCATGCAGCATTCACCATGTCTGTTGCATGGTGTTCACCTGGTCATATGCCCTGTCCTGGTGGTCACTGGCATTCACATCCTGGACAAGGTCTGCCCACAGTGCAGCCCACTGTTCCCTGTTATGCCTCCCCCTGGATAGCAGGATGTGATGATGCTGCCTTAGTCCTTCAAGTATTATTTCATTCTCCACATCTAAGAAGGGGCATGGTGTCTACGGTACATTATTCCTGAAAGGCAACATAAGGGGAACACATTACAGGATCAGATACATGGACATCCACTATGTACATATACAGCAAGGACAAAATGGCTGGCACTATCCACTGCTTGCTCACACATGTCATAACGCACAGTGTGACAACATACTACATGTGTGATTACAACCGAGATAGTAGCAATACTAATATATTTCCCTGTGTGCCATGACATATTCTGCTGTATGATCATACACCCAACACTCCAGTCTATTGTGGTGTGTCCCCTAAGGCCTTAATATGTCATAAGACCAGTACCAGACAAATAGCAGTGTGCTATTACAACCACTATAAAGGAACCAGTGTGACACAATGATAAAAAATAATGCAACCTTGAAGTATTGTATGACCCCTGTAGGTGTAAGACAGCAGGATATCAATGACATGTCATTAACACAGATCTAAGACAGGCTTACTGTTGTAACTCCTATTCTCCATACCTCTATCATCCCATCTGTGTCCTGTTATATACAAAAACAGTTACATACCTGGTGAAGTGCAACACTCCTCTGTTGAAATGTACTACTAGTAATGTTTTGCAAAGGCATGCTCTGTGTGAGGAAAGTCTCACACAAAATGTTTCCCTATACCCAGCTGCTTGCATTTCTAACATGTTTCTTATTAGCAGGTAATTGCCTCTAAACCAGTCTGTGGCTCTAATATGCTAATTACAGCCAAAACATCAGAATTCCACTATTATTAGTCAATGATATGCAACCACTGTGCAATATAAATCGATGCTCCACACCTATGGTCACCCCCTCGTTGGTCAGGTCAGACCATAAGCTAATCACCCTTAACATCCACATCCCACCCCCACCCCCCAGTAAGGAAACCTCCATAAAAAACTTCTCTAAGGCCAACTTCATGCTACTCAAGTCAGAAGTTACAAACTTCATGACACCCATGCAGATAGGAACTGAAAGTTCGACTGCTGAGTCCTGCACTAAGGCATTGTACGAGCACATCCACTCATGCATGAATCATGCCATCCCAAATAGAACAAAGATGCTCTCCTCCAAAAAAAGGAAGCCAATCTGGTGGTCCCCTGCCATAAACAAACTTTACAACAAAAGGAAAAAACTGTTGCAGAAAAGAGGAAAATCCCAATATGCAAAAAACTCCCTTACCAGCCTCAGTAAGAATCTGAGATCCCTCATAAAATCCTCCAGAGCTAGTTACGAAAATAAAATTGCTAAAGATTCCAAAGACAACCTATAGGCATTCTATAACTATGTCAAGAATCTAAATGGCAATGCTCAGATCTGCTCTGAGCTACAACAGAATGGCATTAAATATACTGATCCCAAGGATATTGCCAATATCCTAGCAGATCGATTCAGTGCCAACTTCACCCCCCTCTCACCCCCTAAATGGCCCATCTCAATACTGGAAGATTGCCAAATTCTGGTAATAAAGGCCACACAGGTAAAAACCGCACTCTCCAAAGCTAAGAATACAGCATCCATGGGACCAGATTACATCCCGGGCTGTGTACTACATGAACTACAAAATGAACTGGCACCTCACCTAAGTGTCATGTTTAATCATACCCTCACCTCAGGCTTCATGCCCACTGAGTGGCACACAGCTACAGTTATCCCACTCCACAAGGGGGGATCCATCTTGGATCCCAGGAACTACTGCCCCATCAGTCTGATGAGCCTGATCTGCAAGTCCATGGAACATATTATCATGGAACTTATAAACAAAGACATTGGCAACCTTAAAACACTGGAACCCACCCAGTTTGGGTTTGTGAAGGGCCGATCTTGTCTCCTGAACCTTATTGACTTCTTCAAATCAGTCTCCAGAGCTGTGGACGAGGGTAAGGCAGTCCACACAGCCTATCTGGACCTCGCCAAGGCCTATGACACCACCCCCCACTCTGGAATCATAGATAAACTTACTAAGCTGGGCATTAATCCCTACGTCACTCGATGGGTTGCCAACTGGCTTACTGACAGACCCCACACTGTAAAAGTAGCTGACTCCAAATCCATCTCCAGACAAGTGACAAGTGGAGTACCTCAGGCTTCAGTCCTGGGGCCTCTCTTGTTTGGCATCTACTTCTCTGAAGTGCAGGCCAACACTAAAGGACTCTGGCTAACAAAGTTCACAGATGACTGCAAACTTGGAGCCATTATCAAATCCCCAAATGATGTGGATACTCTACAAAAGGGCCTTACAGAAACAGATGCTTGGTGTAAGAGACATGGGCTCAAGCTCATTGCCAAGAAATGTATAGTTATCCCCTTTGGAAAAAACATGTACCCATGAATTACCACATAAGTGGCAGTGCACTAAACACCGAAAGTGTGATAAGAGACATAGGGGCACAGGTGGACAGTGGTCTCACCTTCAATAACCACATCGCCACAACAGTCAGGAAATCCTTCTATGTGGCACACCTCAGTACTAAGGGCTCTTCATCCAGAAAAAAGGAGGTCATTGTCCCACTGTACTCATCCCTCATTAGACCCATTATAGAATACAATGCCCCATTTGGTATGTACCTCTCAAGACATCTGCAACAACTGGAAAGGCCGCAGAAATACCTCACTAAAAGAATCACAGGCTTAAAGCAGATGCCCTATGCTGACTGCCTTAAAAAACTCCAGCTATACTCTGTCGCATATCGTCTACTCCGAGGCGATCTCTGCTTAACATACAAGGCCATGTCAAACACAGAGCTGATGGACATGCTACACTTAAAGAAATCCCAATCCCTTAGAGCCACACGCTCCAGGGATCTAAATCTTGTCATCACAATAAACAAAACATGCTGGAGGGATAGGTTCCTGACCCAGAGACTCCCCAGACTCTGGAATAGACTGCCCATACATGTCAAGCAGAGCACCTCTTTGGCCCTCTTCAAAAGGAACCTTGATGATTGGATGGGAGAAAGGAAATTCACCCTGGGGATCACATCAGTCACCCTGCTAGACAGGGGTCCAGGGAAGTAAATAGTGTGGGAAGAAATAGCCAGGGAATTGTTATGGCTAGGCTTGTATATGCCCTAGGGCTGATAGCCTAGTACCAACCTATGAACCTATGAACCTATATATAAGGCCTTCATGTAGACCAGGGCACCTTTCTTAGCTGTTGAGATGGACATTACTGGGGTGAGGAGACTACATCATCACAGAGGGTAGGTCTGTAGCAGAAACCTTTACATAGAGCTGTGTGTACCACAGGCTGCAGTTGCTGTTGCAGGTAATAGGCATAGACAGTGAGTGTGAACACTTTGGAGGACAACAAGCTGTAGGTGTATCTGTGTCAGCTGTGTCAGCCTTGTTGTAGAGGCAGAGCCAGGGTGAGGGTACCCTTTACACGCCAATTAAGGCATGTGTTTAAGGTATGTATGTTAGACACCTGTGTCAATAAAAGAGTACTAGGCAACATATAGTAATGCTATACAGATATGTGAAGTGTGTCCCTACCTGGAGGTTTGTGACTTCCAGCACTGAAAAGCAGTTATTTAATTTGCAATGCTTTGTGTGGATAATGAGTGCATGAGTCATCCATTAATTGCTGTCTTCACAATAATTTAATTGAAATGCAACACAACACTGGATTTGAAACCAAGACTGTATGTGGCAAAATGTACTGTATGCAAGGCATTTAAATAGACTGAGCTACTGAGTCACTGCTACAGCAGGTGCATTTGAAAGATATATGTGCACACATACAGGCAGTGACAAACATTTTCTACATCCATCAATATGTGCATGGCTTTATGTGGATGTATTTCTGCAACAGAGTCCCTGTTGAACATGTATTTTTCCATGAATGCCTTAGCAGGTAACTTTCTACATGTTGCTGATAAAAGAACAAATTTACCTGCTATCACAGGCCCCAGTTACATCCATTATTATGCCTTTGGCTTTCTAGTGGTATACTATTGCACCAGAGTCCAAGGTACACTCCCATTTTTTCCATTATTTTTTATTCCAGTCTGCACGATGCGGCACAGCCCGCAGTTCCCCTGAAACACACCTAATTACTGTAATTGGCAATTACTATATTTTGTTTAAACCACCTGTTTAAATTAAGAGTTGCATGGTATGGCAGAATAATGCAGTGTGCTGTAGGTGTGATGAGCTTGGGTTCGAAACATGGCAGAGGTGTTAATTTTGTACATGTGCCTTGCAATGTTATAAACACATATAGTCATTATAGCTCTATTTAGCTGAGCTTGGCAAAATTGAGGGAAGCACTAAAAAAATATAAAGAAAAGCAAAAAGGGAACATAGAAAAGTGGTGAAATGGGGGCAAGAAGGGGGAAAACATAGTGATAGGTAAGTAGGTATGTGCAGGAAGGGTGTAGGAAAGAACCACGGCTATGCATTTCTTGTACTGCAACAACTGTACACTTTGACAAAATTTGTACATGACTTTGAACTCTCATCCCCAGAGAGAGGGATGAGGACAACATAACTGCATTGTCAACCCAGTTGGAAAAATGACATGTGTCGAGTGGACATGTGTGTGAAATGGAGAGCTATGTGTGGGACAATTTTTTTTTTTTTTTGGAACAGGTGCCCATTTTTTTTTTAAGGTGAGTGTGGAATGCTGGGGAAGGGACATAGTTTGGGTAGATGAGGATACATTTGCAAACAGACAAAACAGACAAGACAGCAGACAGGAGCAGTGTGTGACACATGAGAGGGGTGAATGCTTTGGATATTGAGGGTGTTGTGGAATTCAAGTTCCATGAGTCTCCAGATGGCAGCAGCATGACTCACATCTCCACCGGTGGGGCTGTCAGCACTGCTCCTTCACTGCCCCAGGGGTGGCAGTGCAGGAGGATGGGCATCGAGGGCTAGGCTGCTCCATCAGGTTGGCCAGCATGTCCTCAGTCTGGCGCAGGCAGCAGTCATAGCCATGGTGGACTATCCTGCGCACCAAGACTAGCAGCTCAGCCCTGGTGAGAACTCCCCTTTTACTCTGAGAGAGGGACCCATCCCTCTCCCATGGGGTGGCACAAACCAATGACGCAGGTATTGTAGGGGCAGCAGAAGAGGCACCACCGGTCTGGGTCCCAGGTTTTCTGTAAGCAGATACTTTGCATTCTAGGTAATCATTTCTGTGGTAATCCTGTGACAGACGGATTACACAATATTAATTACAGTATATGAATTCATGACATTTGAGAGGCATGTTTGTGTACATTTCATAAACTAGACAGCTGTCATGCCTTAGTTGCCAGGCATGAGAATAGAGCTCAATAGTTGTGACTGCAGGGGACATCTGCAAATTATGTAATAATTGACTGTGGCAACTTAGTACAGACATGTAAGGAATACAGCCATACTGGAAGCAGACAGATTTATTTATGAATCAATAATGCTGGTGAACACCTTATTCTTATTGATTTTAAAACTTTGTGAAATCTAAACACAATATCTGCTCATAACATGGGCTACCTCACTCATATACCTTTTGTTCCTGGGGAGAAAGAAAATGTGAACATTATGTGACTGATAGTGTGCTGGAGATAACCTTGAACCACACTATGAGTTGAGCAATACAAGTTACAGCACATTCTTTTGCATTCTAGAACTATTACAGTGTTATAATTGTAGAATAACAGTAGAATACACATGCATGGAATACAACCATACTGTATATATTAAAACAGCTTTACTTTACTATCAACAATGCTGGTGAACATTCTGTATTGTTATTAACAAGGAGCCCAACCATGACCCTGGACTCCTGAAAACCCCACCTCTGCACCCGAAAGTTCATACCTTCTCTAACGCCACCAGCCATACCAACAGTTGATTAAACTCCAGTGAATGACACAGAATTCCTGCCTATTGGGCTTACTATAGGCTGTTTTCCTGTCCTTACACGTCATTGAGCAACATTCAAAAATGCACCACGTCACTTACCACCAAGTAAACCAGCTAAGTGAAGCCAAGCAGAGTGAAAACTCGCAGAACTGTGGTTTTAATGAGGCTTAGCACCACACAAACATTGATAGCCATTAACATGTTAATTCACTGCTTAGCATGAATGAGCAGTGCTTAGCAAAGTGCAGCAGTGCCAAAATTCACAATAGTTTAATAAAATGAAAGAAAAACATTGCATTCATTTACAGACATATTCTGCCTGTTATGGACTCAAACCCAGGACCTACCACACATAAGACTGCAACTCTACCCATGTAGCTAGTTGGATGTTATACAAACTAGTATACTTTCACATATTCTATTAGGATATCTGTTAGCATTGCTGGACACCGACCGCACTATGCAAACACGCTTAAACACACCTATAAATAAATAATTAATCACATCCAGTTTCTATTTTTAGATGTCTGTCAGGTGTCAAGCATGTACATATAAACACTGCTTGGCTCTGCTGCGCTCTGCACTGCACCACACAAATGGCAATTGGAAAAAAAAGAAAAAAAGAAAAAATTTAATTATGATAATTTATTACATCTGGTTTCTATTTTTAGATGTCTGGCAGGTGTTAGTTGACTATATGTGAGCACAGCTTGGCATTGCTGCACTCTGCACAATGCAAACATGCAGTTAAAAAAATAAAAGAACATAAAACATCATAAAATTGACATATTATGCATTTGATACACTTCACAACATTGCAACAGTGGCGGGATGCATTACAGGGAGCTTCACACTCATCTGCAGCCCTGGGTAGCTGCTACACCTCTCCCTACACTGATTCAATATCCATGCTCCTCGGCTATTCCTCAGCAGCGCGCCATCATTAATATGCATGGTGTGCTGCCAAGGGGGAAGCTTGGCTGTGTACAAGGATACATTCCATGCAGGCTCTACACTGTGCCCACACAGATTTTATTAAATCCTGGGAGATGTCTTAAATGTCTCAAAATGTCAGTGTATTTACAATATTCTAATATTCATTGGTTCATAGGTTCATAGGTAGGTACTAGGCTATCGGCCCAAGGGCCTATGTAAGCCTAGCCAACAAGGTTCCATAGCTTACGCCACCCAAGAAAGTTATTTTCCTGTGCCACTGTCGAGCAGAGACACAGAAGTGATCCCCTTGGTGTATTTCCTATTTCCCATCCACTCATCAAGATTTTTCTTGAAGAGTGCTAATGAAGAACTTTGCTTGACATAAATGGGTAACTTGTTCCAGAGTATAGGAAGTCTCTGGGACAGGAATCTATCCCTCCAGCATGTCCTGTTTACTGTGGTGACAAGGTTTAGGTCCCTAGAGCATGTAGCTCGGAGGGACTGGGATTTTTTTAGGTGCAGCATGTCCAACAGCTCTGGGTTTGACATTGCTTTATATGTTAGGTAGACATCACCTCGGAGTAGGCGATATGCTACGGAGTAAAACTGGAGTTTTTTGAGGCGGTCAGCGTAGGGCATTTGTTTGAGGCCAGTAATCCTCTCTGTGAGGTACTTCTATGGCCTTTCCTGCAGATGTCTTGTGAGGTACATTCCAAAAGGGGCATTGTACTCTACAATGGGTCTAATGAGTGATGAGTAGAGGGGAACAATGACCTCTTTTTTCCTGGATGAGAACCCTTTTATGATGAGGTGTGCCATGTAGAAGGACTTCCTGACTACTGTGGCGATGTGACTATCAAAGGAGAGACTACTGTCCACCTGGGTCCCAAGGTCTCTTATCACGCATTCAGTGTTAAGTAGATTGCTGCTTATGTGGTAGTTCATGGGTACAGAGTTTTTACCAAAGGGGATGACACTACACTTTTTGGCATTGAGCTTGAGGCCATGGCTCTGACACCAGGTATCTGTCTCAGTGAGGCCCTTCTGTAGGATGTCTACATCATTTGGGGACTTGACTATGGCTCGTAGTTTGCAGTCATCTGCGAACTTCGTTAGCCAGAGGCCTTCTGTGTTAGCCTGTACTTCAGAGAAGTAAATACCAAGCAGGAGAGGTCCCAGGATGGAACCCTGTGGTACTCCACTTGTCACTGCTTTGAGGTCAGATTTGGAGTCTGCAATTTTTACAGTGTGGGTTCTGTCAGTGAGCCAGTTGACAAACCATCTTGTGACATAGGGATTTATACCTAGTTTAGTGAGTTTAGCTATAATTCCAGAATGGGGGATGGTGTCGAAAGCCTTGGTGAGGTCAAGATAGGCTGTGTGAACCACCTTACCCTCATCCACGGCTTTGATGACTGCCTCAAAGAAGTCAATCAGGTTCAGGAGGCATGATCTGCCTTTCACAAACCTGAACTGGGTGGGATCCAGAGTTTGGAGGTTACCAATGTCTTTGTTTATGAGTTCCATGATGATACGTTCCATGGCCTTGCAGACCAGGCTCATCAGGCTAATAGGTCGATAGTTCCCAGGATCAGTGGTGGCTCCCCCTTTGTGGAGTGGGATAACTGATGCTGTGCACCATTCAGTGGGCACAAAGCCTGATGCAAGGCTTATATTGAACATGTTGCTTACATGGGGAGCCAGTTCATTCTGAAGTTCATGTAAAATGCAGCCTGGAATGTTGTCCGGTCCCATGGATGCTGTGTTTTTGGCTTTAGAGAGTGCAGCTTTTACCTGCATAGTTGTGATTACAGGGACTCTGCATTCTTCCTGTATAGATATGGGCCCTTTAGGGGGTGAGAGGGGGATAAAGTTAGCACTGAACTTATCTGCCAGGATGTTGGCAATATCAGTTGGTTCTGTAATTTTCGTGCCTTTGTGCTGCAACTCAGAGCAGATCTGGGTGTTGCCATCTAGATTCTTGACATAGCTATAGAATGCTTTGTGGTTGTCCTTGGATTTAGTGGCGATTTTGTTTTTGTAGCTAGCTTTGGAGGATCTTATAAGGGCTCTCAGCTTCTTACTGAGGCTGACCAGGGAGCTCCTCCACTCATGGGATTTTACTCTCTTTTGCAACAGTTTCTTCCTTCTGTTATATAGTTTGTTTAAAGCAGGGGACCACCAGATTGGCTTCCTTTTTTTGGAGGATAGTGTCTTGGTTCTGTTTGGGATAGCACGATCCATGCACTCGTGTAAGTGCTTATAGAGTGCATTTGTGTAGGATTCAGCAGTTGTAACTGTATTGTCCATCTGCATGAGTGTCATGAAGTTCACCACTTCTGTCTTAAGAAGCATGAAGTTGGCTTTGGGGGTGGGGGTGGGATGTGGATATCAAGGGTGATAAGCTTATGGTTGGATCAGACCAACGAGGAGTTGACTTCAGGTGTGGAACACCAGTCACTCATTTTGGTAATGACTAGGTCTAGGATATTGTTGCCCCTTGTGGGGGTGTGAATAAGTTGATCTAGGGCAATGGAGTTTATGACTTCCAGAAAGCATTGAGCTAAGGAGTTGGTACACAAGTAGTTTTCCCAGTTAATGGTGGGGTAGTTGAAGTCGCCCATTATTAGGGTGTTTGGATGAACCCTAATATTTTCCAGTACAGCAAGAAAATAGGAGTGGGAATCCTGGGGCATGATGGGGGATCTGTAGCAAGCAACAATTTGGATTGCAGTTTTGCCCAGAATTAGTTGCACTTGGATAACCTCGGATGCATTATGCAGAACTACTAGCCTGGAGGTGTGGATATCCTTAATGAATATGGACACACCTCTGCCTTTGGGTGTTTCAGTCCAGGTTACATGGCTGAAAAGTGTGGTATGAGTTATAGCCTGGTAGTGCAGGGGTGCTCTCTGGAGCCTTGAACCAGGTCTCAGTCAGTGCACAGATATCGATGTTCTCCATTTTAAGGAGTGCCTCGAGTGAGTGCATTTTGAGATTTAGACTTCTAGCATTGAGTAGCATTACCCTCGGTTTTTGCTTGCCTGTTCCTCTTATGGTGGTGAATTTGTTATTTGAACCCTGCCTAAACAAGGCACTATAGGGGCAGCAAGAGCTTTAGCCAGTATCCAGAATCCCAGGGGTGACAGGTGCAGGCCATCTGTGGCAAAGCATCGTGGTCTGTCGACCATGTCATCCCAAGCAGACAGATACTGGATCCCCTTAGAATGACACCAGAAGCTTAGCCAATTGTTGAAGTCAATCATTTTGTCCTTGTACTGTGATATCATTCTGAGTGATGGCAGAGTGCTACTCAGGGCTAGGGTCATACCTGCCTGGGCTACAAGATCGGAGAGCTCTTCCATGTCTCTTTTCATGTAGTCCAGGGAGGTACGTCTCAGGTCATTCACACCAACAGGGACAATGACAGAGTCATATTTGTACTTGTTGTGTAGTGACCTGCATGCGTAGGTTATGTGGCAGATCCTGGCATCCGACAGGCAGCTGACAGTAACCTTCTCCTTGTTTAGCCTGGTGAGTGGGACATCAGTGTGCCTTACTATAGAGTCACCTATGACTAGTGTGTTGGGTACGTTGTTTTGCCTTATTGGCTGTGGTTGAGTGGCACACTGAGTCTGAGGGATATGTGTCATTTGGGTTGTGTTGGGGGATGGAGGTTGCTTGCGTTTCTGCTTTGTAGGTCTCTGTTGCTTAGACAGATTATTATTGAGATCCTCCGCGAATGTTTTTGTGTTACTATGTGTGGATTTTGGTGGTGTAGATTTAGTGAGACTATGTGATGAGTGTGGTGTGGTGCAAATGTTTACCTTCTCCTCATGACTGTCAAGTTCAATCTTGGTTGGAGAGAGCTTTACCTACAGTTTGGCTAGATAAGTGCATCTCTCACAGGTTGTAGTGTTGGGTGGTAGGAGGAGAGGGTTGTCTGTGTACATGAGGCAATTTCTACATTGCCTCAAGATGCCCATATTCATCAGGTAGACAGGAGAGAACACTGGGAGCTGACCCTTGGACATGCCTGAATAAAAAACTATTTTCCTCTAGATAAGTGAGGAAAGTGAGTACAAGAGCTGTTTTTCTCTAAGCAAGTGAGAAAAGTAAGTACAAAAACTGTTTTCCTCTAGGTAATGAGGAAGATCGAGTGCTATAGTAATTAGTAGCTTATTTAGTGCTTACAAGTTCTGAACAAGTGCTGAGCATGAATAAGCAAATTTAAGTGCTAAAACTAAGAATCTGTATCTGCACTTGATGAGTTACAGGACAGAAACAAGTGCAAATGCAGGCTTGCAAATCAGAAAGTTGAGAGAGATGGAAGATTGCCCAATGGCCAATAACTACAATTTCTGGGCCAGAACCACTCCTTGTGTGGTAGCCAGGTTACCTAGTGCTTACCACTCCCACTGATAAGCTAGAAGGCTTCCCTCCAGCACAGAAAGGCTTGGGGGGTTCAGAAGCTTACATACAGTCCTGGATACAGCAAATCTGTATCTGGAAAACTAGTTACAGGAAAGGTAGGAAACAGGCTTACAGTAATTTTTTTTTTTTTACAGAAAAGTAAAATATGCAAATGTTCACATCGCAAAATCACCATTCGTCTGATGGTACTTAATAGGCCATGCAGTGGTTTCAGATTGTTCCAACTTTTCCTGCAAGAAAATGCTCAAACTCTGCACAAACCCTACATGAGTATACACAAAACCCTTCCATTGAGAATAACTGGGTCTTGCACTGTAAATATACCAACCTACAGAAATGACTGCTAAGCTGGTAAAGTTGATGGGCCATGCAATTTTTTCACTTAATATCACTAACATTCTCTCTTTTAAAACATCACAGTCTTAATGTGATAGTAATAAAGTGCTCAAACTTTTTCATTAAGACTACTGTCAAATTATAAAAACTCAAGTTAAGTCACATTACCTAACAAGCTAATAAGTCGAGCAGCCTTTGACATTAAAATGGTTTAGATGTACTCACCGTGTATAATTATTCAATAATCAGTACAGTTTGAGTTTAGCTCCTGACATTCAACCCTATAAGTGGAGAAAGTCAGAAAAATGTATCAGAAATACACCATGAACACTGTCCTAACAGTTCTATAATCCTGTGACTTAAGGTCACTTAAATCATACCAAATACTATTGTATTCATTAGAGGGAATGTGCCTTAATCAAGCCATCAGCAGAACCTAACACATCCCAGCACCATCAGCACTCCTAAATCTCTGGGAACTCCACCAACACTTCTTCAACATTTCTGGGGTTAAAAGCTCCACCAGCTCCCTTTCAATGCTGCCAAAGCTGAAACTTGGTCAATGGCCTGCTGGCATGGTGGAACAACAAAGCAATGGAGCAATGGGGCTTCTGTTCTTGAAACAAAGTCAGTCTCAATGTGTGTTCCACAAATATTTCACAAACAAAATGTTCAAGTTATCTGACAGAAGGACACCAAATTCCAATTTCAATTACAACAGAAGAAACTTGAAGTCAGACCAGAAATTATAAAATATCTAAAGAAAGCTCTGCCAGTTTGGTACTCACATGCAGCTGCTCTCTGTGTACATATCCATACTACTGAATATAGTACAATACAGTACAGTATAGGAGCACAGGAACATATTAGCAATACTAGACAGGTGATCACGGACACCATAAGATGCCTAGCATTATATACTTTTAGGAAGAAACACTTAAACTCTCAAAGTGAGCAGGACCTTGCCTGATAAACCAAATGTAAATTTGTCTCTATCCATCTGGTCATTAGGATAGCCTTAAGGTTAGCTAAATGAGTGCTTTATTTGACTTGCAGTGATAGCTTATTCCATAAGCTGGGAATACATCAGTAAGAGTGAAAGGGAAGGTCTACAAGAGGGTAGTGAGACCAGCTATGTTATATAGATTGGAGACAGTGGCATTGACAAAAAGGCAGGAGTTAGAGCTGGACGTGGCAGAGTTAAAGATGTTAAGATTTGCACTGGGTGTGACGAGGGTGGACAGGATTAGGAATAAGTATATTAGAGGGTCAGCCCAGGTTGGAAGGTTTGGAGACAAAGCCAGAGAGGCAAGATTACATTGGTTTGGACATGTGCTGAGTAGGGATGCAGAGTATATTGGGAAAAAGATGCTAAGGATGAAGCTACCAGGTAACAGGAAAAGAGGAAGGCCTAAGATAAGGTTTATGGATGTGGTGAGAGAGGACATGCAGGTGGTTGGTGTGACAGAGCAAGAAGCAGAGGACAGGAAGAAATGGAAACAGATGATCCGCTGTGGCGACCCCTAACGGGAACAGCCGAAAGAAGATGATGGAATACATCAAGTCATGAAACTATCCCTCCTGCAAGTTGTCTTTATTGGTGTAGATTTAGGTTCCCAGTGCAGGTGTTTGTAGAGACATTTATTTTGCAAAGAAATAAGAGATTAAATATAACTGTGTCTTTCATGATTTAAAAAACAAAACACATGCCACCTTTAAGCAGCTGGCAGAGTCAGAGTTGACCTATATCATTCTAATCACCCTCATCATTACCGAGTATATAGCTATGTCCTCTTGCATTCAAAGGTGTCATCGTATCCACAGGACATACTGGCTGACAGAGCCTGGATACCTTCAGCCCTTTTGAGAATACAGTCTTGTGTTAGGCATTCAGGACATGAACAAGAGGAGGTGTGGAAGGCACTGGACATCAATGTTATGAGTGGAAATAAACATAAACTGCAGTAGTGTCACAAACATGGTCAACTGTGTCAGTGAAAGTGAAGGGGACAGAGAGCATCTGAGAGGTCTGCCACTGAGTATGACCTATCAGGTACAACCATGCAGATGGATGTGGAGGAGTTTCTTCTGTCCCTGAATAAGGAAACAGATTTTGTGATAATCCCAGGAGGTGTGAACATTAGTGTCAGGATAGTCTAAGTAGGTAATACACTAGGATAGTATGAAATAATCAGATTTTTAAATACCAGTACTACACATATAACTACATTATCCCACTGCTTATTTGATGTCATACGAACATCAGGAAAGCAGCAACAGGATGACAGCATGGGAGGTATGTTTATGTTAGCTGTGTGTTATTGAATGGACATGCATGTCACATGGTCACACTTGCACTATATGTAATCATGTTCACTTTGGTGTTTTCTATGCTGTGTATTCACATGACAGAACAGTGCAGTAGCAACACTTATATGGGCTGCCATGACAAATGGCTAATTCTACTTCCCAAAATGGGGCTTAGAATTATGCCAAACTACTTAAAAAGGAGTCACTGTCAAAGGACACAATGGCACTGTCTGTTTCCAGCCTGGGCTGGTAATGTGTCCTCTGTATAGGCAGATTGTAAAGTTGTCCCCAGAGATGAGCCAATGGTTGTGCAGTCAGAGTGCTCATCATATCCAGAGGGGGTGTGTTCTTGTTTTGTCTGTGAGCCCTAGCAGAGTATCTCCTGGAGCTGCAAAGCAGATGATTGAAAAACAACACACACGAGCATATCTACCACAGTGGAGTCTCATAGGAATGCTGCCCACTCTGTTAACTGACTTAGTCAGCTCCTGGTAAGTGAACTGCTCTCAGTGAGGCCCAAGATAAATGTAAGAATGTCATCCAGGCATAGTCTGTTGCTACACAGTTCAGGAAGGAGCTGCCTGCTGTACTGTGTGACATTCATGAAGATGCTAGCCACCATTATCAGCAGCAGCTTCATGTGGACATGAAGTACAGAGGCCACATAATGACTGATGTTGCACTTGGATTGCACCTCTGTGTGGAGGATTTCAAGTCGTATCATCACTGCCCAAAATGGCAGTGTTATATTTATAGATTTCATAGATATTCCAAGTCCACTAAGTCTTATAACCATTCATGCCTTGCTAGTACCTACCTCATGCCACACCTCCTTTCTCCAGGAGGGTCGTACCAGCTAATTCCAAAGTAAATTTGCAGATAGTCATCTTGCCATCTAGCATATGTTCAAAGAAAGATAGTATGCTACACTGCTTAATATGCATGGGAAGTACATTTCAGAGGTTTTGGCAATGCTGGGTTAAAACCTGTCTCTCCACTGTGTCTTATGTATTTATTGGTGAAGATTTAGGTCCCTGGTTCTAGTACTGGTGGAGATCTAGGAGTTTCAGGACAAACAGGTCACTAATGGCTTAGTATATGAGACAAAAATCTGCTCTCAAAAGTCTATAAGACAAAGAAGAAACTGAAAGAGCTTCCAGACTCTCTGCTAGTAGCACAGGGACTTTATGCTTGTGATTTGCTTGGTTGGAAACTTTGGGAATTTTCATATTGATTGATATGTGTACTTCTGTACCAAAAGAAAGGTTTTGTACCAATATTTGGTCTGATCAATGCTGAGAATAAGAGAGTAATTAATTACCTCTTTAGACCTTAATGCTGTTTCTTTGACAATTAGCTGGGTAAATTAAAGTATTTCTGGACAGTCTCTGTTTCGTGATGGTCAAAAGAGGGAGTAATCAACCCAAGTTCCTGGGTCCCCAACTATATTTTTATTTGTAGTGGCATGTCTATAAAATATGATGAGGGGGTTATCTACATTTTTAGCATTTTGCTTGAGCAAAGAGTGGCATACTCAGTAGCACAGTCAAAAATATTTACAGCTCTGTCCTGGATCATCATGGGCAGTGTTAACAGCCTCCTACCACTGGCAGTATGCCTCACCAGCAGTATCTATCCATTTCAGGGTCATGCAATGGCACACAATTGCTGCCACAGAAGGGCTTAACTCCTGCCACTCAAAGTCAGTGGACTGACACTTGGTCATGGTCATGCAGTGGCACCCTATCCCTATCACAAGAGGTTGCAATATTTGAATTCCCCATCTGTCTGCTCATGATATTGATTGCCCTGCCTGAGGTACTATGCCCATCCACATTGCTGAAGGCTCTCTATTATTAAACTTATGTAGAAATGGGATCTGTGGTTGCCATTCAGCTGTAATCTCCTTAGTGCAAATCAATGGTCTGTGGCTGTATGAATTTAAAAGTGTTACACTCCATCTTTTGTATTGTGTATCTGTGGATTGTTATCCTTTGAGAATTCTTCTTCAAATCTGTATGTCTGGTAAGGTTCTTTAAAGAAAAAGCCAACTTCAAACTTACCAGTCATGTGGCTCATGTGGCAAGTGGTCTATAAAGGTATTTATGCCTCCAAAGAATCTGATTAGGTAATGGGTATTGCCATTTAGAAAAGCATTTTTGGTGTTTGCTTAGTTGTGATTACTCCTAGCAAGCCACATTTGCAGCATGTATGTTCAAAATTAGAAAGTACTGATATTTCCTGCTATTATCTTGTATTCTGTGTTACTTCTATGAAGCTGATTGTCCTTATTTAAGAATTTTATTTGTATTGCATCTGTATTCAGCTCTACTGGGGTATGCAGGCCATACCTCTCAACATCTTAGAGCAAGAAATCTGGACAAAGCCATCATAATGGCAGGACAAAGGCCAAAAAAGAGGGTCAGGTTTTAAATATTGCTCGTACAAACTTAAAAAGCAGATAGAACAACAGGTTTTGCATTAATATACATTTTCTGAAGGGTATGAAGTCTGAAACTCAAATGTCTGTCATTATTTTCTGACTACAATCCTCAGTGATTTGCTAGAAAACCGTGCTTTTATGAGAAAGAAATAGACCAAAAATATGAAGCAAAAATCTAGACATTCTGTAAAAATCTGTACAGTTGAGAGGTATGAGCAGGCTTAACCAGTGAAGTATATAATGGTGCATCGATGCCTGACAATCTGGTGCTGTACTGCATGAGGTGCCTTTACTCCCTAGCAGCTCAAGCTATTTGCAGTGTAGTATAAACTTTTTATGCAAGCAGCATCAGGTATCTATTGCATTTTATAGTGAAATTAGTGCACTTGGAACAGTAACTGTTGATGAATTTTGTTTATTTACACTTACTGCATGGTAAATCCTCTGACAGTGCTATGTGTAGCAGCATGGAGCTAGTGTATGTCATACCGAACCCAGTGCAGTCAAAACTGCAACTGTTAATAAATTAAGTATATTTAAACCTACAGACTGATAATAATTTTTCTTATAGTTACAAGCTTATTTCACAGTGAGTATATCAACTGCTATATGTACTATCCTTCTAGGAATTTACATCAGATTAACTGGATGTCTTTATCTGGGAACTGCTGGTAATTTAGCTAAACTTTTGAATAAAGATGCCTTGAGACTAAGTGTACTGACTTGTCCTCTGTGAATATCAGCTAAAACTATTACTCACGGTTCTGATATACGCTAGGAGACAGTGTAGGCCCTGAATCTTGGTTGGACTCCTTTGTGTCATACAGAATCACACTGCAGGCTGATACAAATTTTGTTTTGTGAGACCATATTCTAATAACTTGGAGGTGCAAATTATTTTAATCTTAAACAAAATCTCACATTTTCCAATTTTATTTCAGTTTTATTATTATTGATATTAAACTTATTTAAGGGTCACAGTGGTACAGCAGTTAGCATTGTTACCTCACAGCAAGAGGTGCTCTTGTTTGATTCTCGGCTGGAGCACCTTCTGTGTGGAGTCTGCATGTCCTCACCGTGGTTGAGTGACATCTAAAGACATGCAGGTAGGTGCATGAATGGGTGTGCCTTCTTTGAAGGTAGGGCATCGGGCTGGCAACTTGGCACAGTAAAAATCTACTGCTGATCATTAGTGGACTGGAGTTCCACTGTGGTGACCCCTAACCGGGAAAAGTCAAAAGACATATAGATATTAAACTTATTTATTTTCTCTTCTTAACTGTGCAAGATTTTAGTCTACTTTCCCTGTAAAAAAAAAATGCCAAGAGGTATCCTTGCCATCCAAAAATGCAAAAGGATGTGACATGTCCATGGGAGACTGCTATGCAAGAACAGAAAAGAATACATGTAGGTTACATAGTGAACCATAGTGAACAATTTTCAGCAGGTACATAGAAATTGTAGCTGTTGGGATCTAATGATCCTTATTCCATTTTTCCTAGGCTCCCTGGTCATGTTACTGTGGTTCCCATATATCTCATTGTTACACATATCTCCCCAATTTAAGCTTTGCATCTACTTTTCACTCTCTTCACAGACCTTTCTGACTTTTTTCCTGTATAAAAGCTCCCTATAACATTTGATTTTCTCTAAACAGAGGCAGTCTGCTAAACTTATATACTTACCAAGCATATGTTGGGGTTACCCTGCTCCATTCTCCCTTGCTATTCTAGGGCTCCCACTGCTCCTCTATCTTACCCCCAATTCCCACCTACTCCCTCTTACACTACACTTATACCCACAAAGCTCCTCCCACCTATGTTTGTCCAATAACACAACTACCTTTCCCTCTGTTCTTCTGATAATTTCCATCTAGAAAGAAGAGCTAACAAAGTCCCACTTCTAGTCTTATACAAGTTAAATGACAAATACAATGACCTCTGTCTCATTCATACTACTGGTCTCTTTAGCCTATTGACACAAATTACATTCTGTCACAACAAACCCCATTACACAAACTTATGCCTTCCCAGCTCAATTAACCCTTTTCAAAAACTACAGGTTCCAACGATGCAGTTGCTTAATCTCTATACCAACTATTTTAAAACTAAAAGGAAAATCATAATCATATTTTCCAAATGGTTAACATTAGACTTAAAGTAAAACACAAATGGCTTTCCCCATCACCTTAATACCCTAACATTAAAATTATGTGGCAATATCTATTTCACCCCAGGACAAATGTAAAACACTTTAACACCTGTCTCTCTACTTGAACATCTATGCACAACAATCCAAACTATTACAAAGGACTTTCTACTTCAGCCTCTACCAAATCAATATAGAAATACCTAGGACTAAAGTTTCTCAAGCAAATGTTAGAAGTCTATGTAAACAGACTTCCTGACGTCCATGCCTGGATAGTAAACTTCTCTTCTGATATCCTTGTTAACTACCGAAACTTTTTTTCTAAAAAAAAGGTGAAGAATTTTTGCCTTGAATTCTCTATATTCTCAGGTTAGACAGAACATACAAAAAGCCAGCGGGATATATATATTATACAAAATATATAAGAACTGTCACCATTCTTTATCACTACTTCCCAATTTGAAAATGCAGAATTACTTCTAACTTGTCTCAAATGAAATAGTCACAAATACTCATAGCAGACATTTAAATTTCCCAAGTAATAATATCTCCAGTATTTAAGACATTCCACACTGGATGACTACCCATATAAAACCTGAAGCAGCATTCTGGGAGATGTTAGCATTTACTACAATACGATCAACTCTGAAAAGCCTTCAAATAATATTTAGTTGTACATCTTCATCCAACATATCTGACAAGATATAAGAAAACACAAGATAATCTCCTGACTTATTTAATTAGACACCAAACCAAACACTATACGAACACAATTTTAGTGAATTAAGAAAGTTATCACAACATTCATTAACAGTTTAACTGGATCTTAATAAAAATCCTTCCACTAGATGACACTGTCTTAACAATTCAACAAAACTTTCTTAGGCATACTCAACAAATATGCACCAATCAGAACAAAAAGAGTCAAAACAAGCCCTACTCCATAACTTTACAGGAATACAATTAGCTTATGAAATTAAGAGATAAAGTTTGGAGATCAGGGTTGCAAATCAGAAAATCTTCTAACCTGCAACAACTCATGGAACCAAAATAAATAAATAAATAAACAAACAAATAAATAAATAAATAAATCAGATCAAACAAACACCAAATAAGAAATGTCAAATTGCAAAACAAGGATCTTCCAAATCCCAAACTCTTTTGGACTCCCATAAATAATCTTCTAAACCTGGTGAAATCAATCATCCAACACCATTCATCCATCAACAACAGAAAGCATGCCCACCCAATTCAGCTCCCATTGTATTCACTCCATGACTTCCCTACTAAAAAAAAATAAATAAATAAAAAAAAACTCTCTTACTACCATCTCAAGCATCCAGTATTATTTATTATTTATTTTATTTTACATTTGTTGACTGAGAATGTCCGGTTGAACTATTGCCCTTTTTCAGCGGAGGCCTGGGGAGAAAGCTCCAAAGACATACAGTGCAATAAAAATAGTAGTACAGATACATTTCAATAAAAAAAGCAATAGAGAATTTTGGTAGTCAAAAAACCCTTTTCCTTTATACCAATTCGTTCTTCAAATATAAAGTATTCTCACAGGCTAAAGCCTACAATGTTAGCCCCTTACAGTCTCCCTCAAGAATACACAAAGATCGTCACAGATGTACTAGCATACCCAGTATCCATCTTAATAAATTGGTCCATCAGAGAAAATTATATTCCTCAATTATGTAAAAATGCTTTGTCATACAGCTGCACAAAGGCAGCCCTTCTATAGACCTCTGTAACTATAAGCCCATTGTGATGTTCTCACCTCTATCTAAAAGTCTGCAGAAGTGTATCCGGTCCCCACTACTAAACTTTATTATGGAACATATCTTCTCTCCATCATGACATGACTTTTTGGCCTAATCATAGTACTACTACAGCTCTCTTAAATTTCACTAGTATAGTTAAACAAAACAGAAATTCAGACAACTTGATTTACACATTATTTATTGACTTATCAAAAGCATTTGATACTGTATGGTCCTAAAAAATCTACTAAAATAAGCTTAATAATATAGGCCTTGCAAACTGCACTTGTTCCACAGTTAGCTTATGACAGACAGAAAGCCATGGCAGCATGATTACTCAGGGATCCATATTAGATGCTCTGTTGTTCAATCTATTCATGAATGACTTATAGCCTGCTTCAGTGAAAGCTTCATTTGTTCAATATGCTGATGACTCTACACTTTTTGCGCATCCAAATGTTTACGTGTTCCTCTGCACAACAGAAAATTGGCTAAACAATCCTAGCTTTCTCCTACCTCCAGTTTCAATCCCCATTGCACCCAGTCCACTTGCCACCCCAGGAAACACCCTCTACCATTTCTTCCTCAACTATCACTAAAGAACAGGTCCTCACTGCACTTTCCAGAGCTAAAAACACTGCATCAATGGATCCTCATAATATCCCAGGATGCCTCCTAAATAACTTGAAATATGAACTGTCTGGTCCACTGGAATCTCTATTCAATCACAGCCTCCAGATAGGCTTCATTTATAGGGAATGTAGGACTGCAACAGTCATCCTTCTACACCAAAGAGGACCATCAACAGATCCAGGGAACTACAGACCCATAAGCTTGATTAGTCTTATGTGCAAGGTCATACTGTGGACCTGATAAACATTGGATCCATCACAGTTTGGTTTCATCAAAGGCAGGTCATGCCTACTAAACTTGGTGGACTTCTTCAAGAAGGTCCCTAGAGCCATATATGAGGGCAAAATGGTACTGCCTACCTTGACCTGGCAAAGGCATTTGACACAATACCTCATTTGGGTATTATAGACAAACTCATAAATTTAGGCATAAACCTCTATGTCACCTGATGGATAGCCAAATGGCTTACAGATAGGACACATGAAGTTAGGGTGAGTGAATCCACCTCCACCAATAGGCTTGTTACTAGTAGTGTCCCACACAACTATGTACTGGGACCTGTCCTGTTTGGAATATACTTCTCTTAAGTCAACACAAATGTAGGGAGCCTTTGGGTGACCACATTTGCTGATGAATGCAAGTTAGGTGCAATCATCAAATCCCGCCAAAATGAAGATACCCTCAGGAGGGTATGCCACAGACAAATATCTGGTAACAGAAACATGGTCTAAAACTCAGTGCAAAAAATGTATAATTATATCCTTTGGGAAGACAACCACCTCTGCAAATTACAACCTTGATAACACTCCCCTAAGATTAGATTCAGTGGTAAGAAACTTGGTAATCCAGGTTGGCAGTAACTTGAACTTTGAACACCATGTGTCGATGGTAGTAAGAGAACCCTCTGTGGGGCATAACTTATAAGTAAGGGCATGACATCCTAATCTAAGGAGAGCACAGTCTCACTATACTCAGCCTTCATTAGACCAATAATCAAGTACAATGTACCCTTTGGCATGCACCCGACCAGGCATTTGTAGCATCTGGAGTGGCCACAGAGGTTCCTCACTCAAAGAATACAGGGTGCAATTAATATGTCCTATGTGGACTTCTTCAAAGCCTTGTCCCTGTACTTGGTCTCCTACAGACTACTAAGGGTCGATCTATATCAAACCTACAAGACATTCTCTGAAACAACCCCGATGATCTGCAATACATTTCCAAAACAAACGGCACTAGAATTACCTGCTCTAATGATCTAACCTTTGTCTATAACATAAACAGAACATGTTAGAGGGACAGGTATATATATCTCAGAGATTACCCCTTCTCTGAAACAGACCCTCCATTCATGTGAAATGGAGTTCTTCCCTAGGCCTATTCAAATGCAGTTTGGATCAATGGTTGGGTAATCACAAATTCATACCCGACTTGTCACCTGTGGCCATTATGGACAGGGACAGTTTGTAGATGACCTGAGGCAAAGGCATACACCAAAGCTGTTTTATTCCAAGGACATTTATAACTGGAAAAAATTGGAACATGAATGGATAGGCTTAAAAAGGCTCTAGGGCCACTATCATAGTAATATCCAGTGATCATATGATCCTAAGAAAACTGTACTAATGTTTTTTATGCAAGAACAATCATCATCATCTTTCAGATGTTCCCATTAGGGGTCGCCACAGTGGATCATCTGTTTATATTTCTTCCTGTCCTCTGCATCTTGCTCTGTCACACCAACCACCTGCATGTCCTTTCTCACCACATCCATAAACCTTATCTTAGGCCTTCCTCTTTTCCTGTTACTGGTAGCTTCATCCTTAGCATCTTTTTCCCAATATACTCAGCATCCCTCCTCAGCACATGTCCAAACCAACATAATCTTGCCTCTCTGGCTTTGTCTCCAAACCTTCCAACCTGGGCTGACCCTCTAATATACTTATTCCTAATCCTGTCCACCCTCATCACACCCAGTACAAATCTTAACATCTTTAACTCTGCCACATCCAGCTCTAACTCCTGCCTTTTTGTCAATGCCACTGTCTCCAACCCATATAACATAGCTGGTCTCACTACCCTTTTGTAAACCTTCCATTTCACTCTTACTGGTACTCTGTCAGAAATCACTCCTGACACTCTTCTCCACCACTCCATCCTGCCTGTACTCTCTTCTCCACCTCTCTTCTACACTCACCATTACTCTGAACTACTGATCCCAAGTATTTAAACTCATCCACCTTTGCCACCTCTACTCCTTGCATCCTCACCATTCCTCTATCCTCCCTCTCATTCACACACATATATTCTGTCTTAGTCCTGCTGACCTTCATTCCTCTTCTCTCTAGAGCATATCTCCATCTCTCCAGGGTCTCCTCCACCTGTCCCCTACGCTCACTACAGATCACAATGTCATCTGCAAACATCATAGTTCACGGGGACTCCTGTCTGATCTCGTCTGTCAACTTGTCCATCACCATTGCAAATAAGAAAGGGCTCAGAGCTGATTCTTGATGTAATCCCACCTCCACCTTAAACGCATCCGTCACTCCCACCGCAGACCTCACTGCTGTCGCACTACCCTCGTACATATCTTGTACCACTCTTACATACTTCTCTGACACTCCCGACTTCCTCATACAATACCAGAACTCCTCTCTAGGCACTCTGTCATATGCTTTCTCTAAGTCTACAAAAACACAATGCAACTCTTTCTGACCTTCTCTGTACTTCTCCTTCAACACTCTCAGAGCAAACATCGCATCTGTAGTGCTCTTTCCCGGCATGAAACCATACTACTGATCACTAATCATCACGTCCCTTCTTAACCTAGCTTCCACTACTCTTTCCCATAACTTCATGCTGTGACTGATCAGTTTAATCCCTCTGTAGTTACTACAGCTCGGCACATCACCCTTATTCTTAAAAATCGATACCAAAACACTTTTTCTCCACTCCTCAGGCATCCGTTCACTTTCCAAAATTTCATTAAACAATCTGGTTAAAAACTCCACTGCCATTTCACCTAAACACCTCCATGCTTCCACAGGTATGTCATCTGGACCAACAGCCTTTCCATTCTTCATCCTCTTGATAGCTATCCTTACTTCTTCCTTGCTAATCCATTGCACTTCATGATTCACTATCTGCACATCATCCAACCTTCTCTCCCTCTCATTCTCTTCATTCATCAACCCCTCAAAGTACTCTTTCCATCTGCTCAACACACTCTCCTTGCTTGTAAGTATGTTTCCCTCATTATCCTTTATCACCTTTACCTGCTGCACATCTTTCCTAGCTCAGTCCCTCTGTCTAGCCAATCGGTACAGGTCCTTTTCTCCCTCCTCAGTGTCCAACCTTTCATACAACTCTTCATATGCCTTATCCTTAGCCTTCATCACCTCTCGCTTTGCCATGCACCTCATCTCCTTATACTCCTGTCTACTTTCTTCATCTCTCTGACAATCCCACTTCTTCTTTGCCAACCTCTTTCTCTATATACTCTCCTGTACTTCCTCAATCCACCACCATGTCTCCTTGTCATCCTTCCTCTGTCCAGATGTCATACCAAGCACCTTTCTAACTGTCTCCCTTACTAGCTCTGCTGTAGTTAGCCAGCTATTTGGTAAGTCTTCACTGCCACCCAGTGCCTGTCTTAACTCTTCCCTGAACTCCACCTCACAATTACCCTTATTCAATTTCCACCATTTCATCTTTGGTGCTGCCCTCACACTCCTCCTCCTCTTCTTGATCACCAACATCATCTTACAAACCACCATCCTATGCTGCCTTACTACACTTTCCCAGGTTACCATTTTAGAGTCTCCAATCTCCTTCAAACTGGCCCTCCAACATAAGATATAATCCACCTGTGTGCATCTTCCTCCACTCTTGTATGTCACTCTATGCTCCTCCCTCTTGTTAAAATACATATTCACCACAGCCATGTCCATCTTTTTCGCAAAATCCATTACCATCTGACCTTCTGCATTCCTTTGTTTAACACCATACTTACCCATCACTTCCTCATCCCCTCTGTTCCCTTCACCAACATGCCCATTTAAATCTGCTCCAATCACCACTCTCTCACCCTTGGGTACAGTTATCATGGCTTCATCCAACTCACTCCAAAATTTTTCTTTCTCATCCATCGCACACCCAACTTGTGGAGCATATGCACTAACAATATTCATCATTACACCATCAATTTCCAGCTTCATAAACATCACTCTATCCAACACTCTTTTCACCTCCAAAACACTCTTAGCATACTGTTCCTTCAGGATAACTCCTGTGCCATTTCTCCTCCCATCCACACCATGATAAAACAATTTGAACCCACCTCCAATACACCTAGCCTTACTCCCCTTCCATCTGGTCTCATGCACACACAATATACCAGCCTTCCTTCTGTCCATCATATCGGCTAGCTCTCTCCCTATACCAGTCACACTGCCAACATTAGAAGTTCTGACCCTCACTACCACAGTCCTAGCCTTTCTCCTCTCTTCCTGCCTTCAGCCATGCCTTCCACCTCCTCTCCTCCTTCAGCCAACAGTAGCCCAATTTTCACCAGCACCCTGTTGGCTAACAGTACTGGTGGTGGTTGTTGTTAACCCGGGCCTCGACCGATCCAGTATGTAAATATTTACTGGTGTCCGCATGAATAATTTGGCCAAGTTTTACGCTGGATGCCCTTCCTGATGCAACCCTCCCCATTTATCCGGGCTTGGGGCCGGCACAAAGAAATGCACTGGCTTGTGCATCCCCAGTGTATGCAAAAACAATATAACACCCAAAATGAGTCAAATTGCAATAACATCAATGAGCAATACAAAAACTTGAACTAGGAATTATCATAGCTGACCAGATTAAATTTATTCAGCACTTGCTGCAAATTATACAAAAGATGCACAAAAAGCTAGTCAGCCTATACAGAGTGAAACCATTCCTCACAGACACTGCCAGAACCACAATTCCTTCAGCCTACCTACTCCCAACCCATCTATATGCATCCTTGTTCTAGCAAACTTAACTTCTTCAGCAACATTCAAACTTCAACAGTGTTATAATAAAAACACTACATTTGCTACAGACCAATCTAACAAAACTACCTACTGGTTGCTTCTGAAAGAAATAAGCTGTCTTGAACTCTCTCATATACTTAGATACTCACAATTACTGATAATCCATAAAATAATCCAAAGGCCTGAAAAACATCCAAGTTAAACAACCTCATCTACCCCTACTCTCCTATCTGAACCCTATGCCCCAGAGACCACCCTCTGCTTACCACTACTAAATCTAAGAACACTGCAGGGGAGTCACTGTGTTCCAGCTGCACCTCCAAACAATGGAGCTCTATCCCAACATCCTTGAGGGGAAATTGAGAACCTAAAATGATTTAAATAGAACTGAAGCAACATCTTTCTCACACCTAGCGTTGCTCCTGTACTTCACCTGATTAATGTCTATGTACTTTATAGTATGTTTCCTAATCTATGACCTTCCCTCTTATTCTATGACTCACTCGTAATTTGTAAAATGCCTCCTGCTACTACTTGCTGTCCATAATACTAACTGCTAAGAACCTTCTGAATCAATTTCATATAAAGAAACTTTCTTTTCTACTTTGCCAGTACAGCCTGCTCTCTCTCAATCCTCAGATCCTTTAGTTATATCCAAACACTTCACTGTACACTTGGATACAGGTATCAAGAATACACTGATTATCTTTGGAAAAAGTAAATTGCTATTATTACCCATTTCAAGTTGCAGTGCCTAATATAATCTTTACATAACTTCTAAACATGTTTTAAATTGTGCATATTTTTTAGAAAAGCAATAAAACACAATTACTGAATCATAACAATATCTAATATATCCTGCTACTCAGTTGTTAAACTGATTTTTCTGCATTGTGTGCATTGTATGTACTAGAGCTAAATTGACAGTTACGTAATATGTACTGCACCTCATGGATGGATGTTGTTCTCTGTTTCTGTCGTTACAGTTATTAATGTTTACTGTACCTCACTAATAGATGTATTTCTCTGTTTTTATCGTTATTGCTGTTGCATTTTATTGAAAGAATTATTGTTTCTTTTTGGAGCTTTTCTCTCCAGTCTCCACTAAAAGGATGTTTTATGGTCAGTCAGACTTTCTCAGTAAACATATGTAATAAATAAATAAATGTTATGCTTTGTCATCTGTTCACATGACGACTGAGACCCACTACCCCCCATCCTGTGTAATGTATGCGGTTACGTCTGCTGCCACATCACCTGCACTACTATGTATTATTTCTGTCACCATCTAAGAAGAGTCTTACCCTTACTCATGCTCCACCTCACTGTCCTCTGCAGGCTTCTGTACCTGTGGTGTGTGGTCATAGTCCTACCACAGTAATACCATGGAGCTGGTCTACTGATTTCCTCAGTATCATATTTTGAAGCATACCATAAGCTCTAACCAGCATGCAAGGGAGCACTACATTGCTTCCTAGATGTGTTGAGGCAGGGAAAGCATGTTTTCAGGTGTCCAAATGCAGATTCCATGACATTTAGTGTCACAACATATGCCAGGTTGTATTAGCTTTTGACAATACTTCTCATACATTGTATGGGAGACAGCAGGCAGGGCTCCAGTGGGTACCCATCATTACCTGCATAACACAGGAGATGTCTGATTGGGAGGTTAATGCATATGAACACACTCTACAAAACAGTACATATTTATTTTGCCAACATTGCCTGCACTTAATAACTAGATGCCTGTGGGAAGTGACCTTGCTGGAAGCGATGATATAGGTACTATGTGTCATATGTGAGAATCGTGGGAACTGACTGGGCATTGTGCAGGAACACTGACAATGATCTGTTGTGCATTTCACACTACCTGGAAGTCCACAAAATGTTAGCCATTTTTGTTGACATACCTCTGTGCATCTGGACCAGATGGGATCTTTATTGCAACATGCGTGTAGTCTATGACAGTGAGTACCTCAGGGAGGCATGTGACATGATTATGCTCATCCTCTAGCAGAAGTACAACTCTGAGCAACTTATTAAGTATTCCTGAGACAGATGCCTGTGATATATACACTGTGTCCCCATTTTGTCTCTGAAAGGTCTGAGTAACTAAGATAATGAATGTTACATACACCTTTGTCTCCATAGGGATAGAAAGGCCTCTCTTTACCATAAAACATATATATGTTAGGTATATAGACTGAATAAATTCTATTAGGGCAATGAGAAGCTATCAACTGCTTCACTGTGTATATATTTTATGTAAATAGCAACACTTCTATGCTGTTACCTATCTAGATTGTTTTCTGTAATGCAATGTAATGCCAATGTGTATATTAACTTGTTTGCTCTAGACTTACATGGGTATTTCATCTTCTGTTACTCACTCTAGTCTATCTCTTTTCTTTATAATGTGCCATTTTATCTTGTATAAACTTTCTATGTAACTGTTAATACTTTATTTGTACAATCTTGAATTTATGTAATTTTTTTCTGTACAGTCTTGAATATATGTAATTTTTCACATATTTTGGAGCCTTTCTCCTCAGGTGTCCATTGAAAATGGGCTGTTGGCTTAGTTGTACTAACCCTGTTAACAAATGACAACTCAATCAATCAATCAATCAATCAATCAATCAATCAATCAATCAATCAATCAGTCGATAAATGTCTACCTGGCTCTGTGCTATACCTGAATCTACACAGAACTGATAAAATATCTCATGGTCAGTCAGGTTATAGTGTTATCTGTTGCTATAGCATTTTGTTGCCGAATTCTACCATGCCATTATCTGTGATGACAGCTGGTGGTGCTAAACACAAAAATACGGTATTGTGCACTTTGCACTGAGTATTTTTGCACTCTGAATCATGGATATTTATCATGTGCTCTGTGCTTTTCTAGAATCATGCAGGCTACTACTCAAAATCCTCTAAATATGAT
The DNA here is from genome assembly GCF_019279795.1 of Protopterus annectens. NCBI lineage: Eukaryota > Metazoa > Chordata > Ceratodontiformes > Protopteridae > Protopterus > Protopterus annectens. The sequence continues at coordinate 122,062,985 of NC_056734.1, read as the reverse complement.
CATGACTCATGACACTGTTTGAATAGCATATGTATGTATATCATTACTGCTTCGTTTGTGTATGTACCTTCATTTCCATCTCATTTTGCTTCAGTGGAAGATTTTTCTGTGAATCACCCCCACCTTGTTGAAGGTATCAATCTCACTAGCATCCATTGCATAGTATATTCCAGCTTCTGTGTATATGTGTTC